>NC_133405.1:40088553-40391583 GCF_047511655.1 Castor canadensis | reverse complement strand
AAATGCTATTAGAAAAAGCAACATTAGCATTTTGAATGTCATTAAAAATCTTATGAACTCTGATGGCATATGTATGGGATGATAATGAAATAAAAGGAATGAATAATGGTTTTCTATTCATAGGTCCTATTCCTCCAGTGACAACTACAGGTGGGAAAATGGTCATAGAATAGTTTTATTCAAGCAGGCAGAGAATCTTGATGTAGGGTTTAAGAAACAAAGTTATAACTGGAATTCCTCCAGTGTTGTGCCTGTTATGAAAGGTGTACTTAGAGGACAAAACAGCCTTTCTGAGAAATTCCTATTCTTATTTGAGTTTGGAAAAGAATCTTTCCTTATTGATTATAAAAATAAATTTGTGATATCACACCATTAAAAAATAATGGAATGGGTGAGAGAAAATTTTAACTTTTTCATGCACTACAATTTCTTTACACATTGATTCATCATGAGACACTTAAATTGTTTCCACATCTTAGCTACTGTGAATAAGCTACATCTCTACTATACTAGTTTTGTTTCCTCTGGGTATATACCCAGAAAGGGACTGTTGATCATGTGGCAGCTGTAATTTTAATTTTTTTAATTTTTTAATGTAATTTTTAATTTTTAATTTTTTTAAATACTGTTTTCCATATTGGCTGTATCAATTTACTTTCCTAACAGTAGCATTCAAAGTTCCTTTTCCTCCTCACCCTTGCCAACACTTGTCATTTCTTGTCTTTTTGATAATAGCCATCCTAAGGTAGAGAGGATGAGAGGATTTCTCATTGTGGTTTAAATTTGCATTTGCCTGATGATTCATGATGTTAAGCAATTTTTCATATATCCACTGGCTATTTTTATGCCTTTTTTAGAAATTATTCCACCTTAAAAAATAAGGAAATCCTACCTTATTACAAGATAGATTAACCTGGAGAACATTATGCTAAGTTAAATAAACTAAACACAGATTTTTAAAATACTGCACATCTCACTTATATCTGGAATCTAAAAAAGTCAAATATATAGAAACAAAGGATGCAATGCTTATCAGAAGTAGGTGAAATGGACAGATGTTGATCAAAGAGTACAAAATTACAGTTATGCAGGATGAGTAAGTCTAAAGGTATAACAGCATGAGCACTAGAGTTAATAATAAGGTATGCTAGGAATTTGTTTAGAGAATAGATTTTAGATTTCTTACTAGAAAATAAACTTGCCTATGTGAGTAGATGGATTTAAAAAAATACTTAACTTTAAAGGGAAATTCAAAGTGTCATACTCAAAAGAATCTAAGTAGAATGGAAAAAAGACTCCAATATTATCTTGATATTGAATCAGTGTAGGTTTTTCACTAGGGTAAAATTTTAAAAACAATAAAGTCTAAATGAAATGGTAGAATTCAGTCAAACAGGAAATATAAAGAGAAAGTTCCCTCACTCTGATGACAGAGTATAAGAATACAAATGTACACCATCAGGAAAACCTAAATATTTTGGAGCACAAGAGTATTTTTAAAGTGTACTTACCTTAAGGAATAACAGAGATGTCATCTTTTTTAGTCAGAGTCTATTTCCTAACTATTATGAATTATTTTAAATGAGAGAATGAAATGTAAACAAATGACTGCAACCTTTTCACTTATACATGGGAAATGTGCTCTTCTGTTTCGTATCATCTTATTGGTAGAACTACCAATTAAATGCTACAGTCCTATAATACATATTATCTTCAAGTCTCATTCTAATGACAGACACTGTAGGCTACGTAAGTTCACATCACGATCAGTTTCAGGACTTCTTGCTTCAATGGTGCATTTTATTCTGATCATAGAATTTATGGAATTTGTGGTGACTACACTTTGCATAGATTTATTGTGATACCATATTTTCCTCTCAAATTTGCAAATACTCAGTACATGGCAGTGAGTTTTCCTTTCAGTTTGAATTTCTTTCCTGTTTTATAAATGTACTGTCTACCTCTCTTCCAAATAGGTAAAATTGAGCAGTAAGGAGTCACAGATATTGATGTCAGGGTTTTTCCCCTCAATTGGGCAGTTAATCTTCTTAATTTTTAAAATATGGGTTTATTTATAAAAAGTTAAATGGCTTATAGTGCATAATAATTATCAACCTTTCAGTGTTGCAGGGAGAAGGACTAGAAAAGAAGCAGGCAAACCTGTGTTCTGATAAAGTAGCAGAGAGGAAGGGATGGCATGACAGAGAGATAAAACTTAAAGAATCTAAACGTGAAGAAGATCATGTAGCACTGGGGGTAGAAAGTCACATAGCACTAGGGTGAAGTAGCCTACAGAATTGCATGCAACCATCTATGGGTTAAACCTTGCTTTTTGCTTCTGTAACTTGCTTGCAAGGGTATATAAGGTGAGACCCCTTTGTTCTCAGGGCTCAGCCTTTGGATGCGAATCTGCTGAGTCACTGCCAGTCTGCTTAATAAACTTGCTTCCCAAAAGCTATGGTGTCCTGTCTCTCTGTCTGAGCCTTCCTACATTTTGGGGGGCTTCACCCAGAATTCAGAGGATGGTGTTTTTACCTCCTTGTCACTGGCTTAATGTCCCTGGCCTGCTGGGAGGGCCACCCCTGCCAGGTGCCACTGGATTTGTTGATCAAGGGAGAGGGAGCCTCTCTCCCAGCAAACTGAGGAGGCAAGCTTCACAAAAAAGACGCTGGACAGGCTCAGGAACCAACTTGGGAGCATCATCCATCAGACTGTTAAGAACCCAGGTTCAAATATTAGGCCTGCCCCTAAGTGGCAGAAAGGGAGCTTGATCAACTCCCGAGGTCACTCGAGTAACTTTGAGCAAAAGCAAAGCCATGACTCCTAGGCACTGGGTGCAGGGCAGAAACGTTAGATGCCTGTGTGAATGTGTGTGAATGTGACATAGCTTGACTATGAAGCAAGTGTGGAATCCCTATCCACAGGTCCATGGCAAACTCATATGGTCTAGGGTAAGCTCTAACAAGGCCTCCAGTCTGGGGTTTATATGGCCTCACTGTGGCTAAGAGATGCTTAAGAGACAGACAAGCAATGAGGACCCTGTGTTAGTGCAGTCCCTGGTCAGGCAACTGCATAAAGGTCACTGATAAGGGGAGCATATTGTTCTCCCTTGTGTGTCATAAAAGAGGACCCCACTTTACCTCTCTTCCAAAACCCATGCCTCTCCATGTCTGTCTTGACATCTGGTAATGGGAGGAAATAGATGGAAATCAGAATAAAAACACTCCTTTAGAGTGTATGACTAAAAACTTTAAAAAGAGATTTAATGGAGACTATTGAGCTAACTCCTAACAGGCTTAAGGACCTTTGTGAAGTAGAATGTTCTGCTTTTGGTGTAGGGTGGCCCCTGGAAGGGTCACTAGATAAAACTGTGATTAATGAAGTTTACAGGGTAATTGTAGAGAAGCCTGGGCATCCAGATCAGTTTCTCTATATTGACTGCTATAGAATGCTGTCCTCAGCCAGTCCAAATGGCTAAGGCCTTGTCTGGAAGAGACCTGTTCTCATAGCTAGAGTGGCCACAACTTCAAGGCATAAAGAAAAACCAAAGGAGCCTGTACTAGCCAAGGAGCCCGAGGAAATACCACTGCCCTATGTGTCACTTTATCCACCTCTGCCACTGGCACCCAGTTCCACACCCTCACCTACAACATCAGATGGGGAAGCTCGAGGGAGGGACAGTCACACCTATAAAATCTGACCCAGAAGCCTCTGAGGCCTCAACTCCCCTGGCCTCCCTGAGACCTATGGATCCCATTCCCACTCCAAGTCTGCCAATGCTCACCCCATATCCCCCATCCAGTCAGGAGCATCTAGCCAGTCTCTGTGAGGACCCCCCCTCTCCTCAGGCCTCCACAACCTTGCAGATGTCCCTGAGGGAGGTCCAAGACCCAGTGTATTATGACCAGGATAGTCAAATACAAGGAGGACAGATATTTGTCTACCAGCCCTTTACCACCACACACCTCCCAAACTGGAAACATCATACCCCCTCCTTCACAGAAAAGCCTCAAGCTCTGATTGACTTAATGCAGTCTATCATCCAGACTCATAAATCTACCTGGACCAATCATCTACAGCTTCTTCTGACTCTATTCAATATTGAAGAGCAATGCCATATAACATTGGCATCTCTAAAGTGGTTAAAAGATAATGCCCCTGAGGGCATATGCTCAAACTCATTTCCCCAAGGAAGACCTGCATTGGGACCCCAATGATGACCAAGACCACTATTGGCTTTAATGGTATCAGGAGGCACTATTGGGGGGCATGAAGGAAAGAGAAAAGAAAGCCAGGAACTTGATCAAAACATCAGAGGTCTTTCAAGGGCCAGATGAGAGTCCCAGACAGTTTTATGAACGTTTGTGTGAGGCCTTCTGTCTGTACACCTCCTTTGACCCAGCAGCCACTGAAAACCAGTGAATAATTAATTCCACCTTTGTTGGTCAGTCCCAGGGGGACATAAGGTGAAAATTACAGAAACTGGAAGGGTGTGGCTTCTGGAGGTGGCCACAAAGTTTTTGTCAATTGAGATCAGAAGGCTAAAAAGGAAGCTGACAGGAAGATGAAAAGGAAAGTGAACCTCCTTGCATCAGCCCTTGCTGAACAGTCAGGTGGGCCGCAGAGAGTTAATTCAGGCCAATCAGAGGCAATCTCCATGGATGGGAACCAATGCCCTCAGGATGCCCCTACCCTAGGGAGAAACTAGGGTGAAATCAATGAGCCTTTTGTTGTCAGGAAGGGCACTGGAAGAATGAACATTCCCAATGGGCCAGGGACTTCCAAAAGACCCTCCGGACCAGAGGCAGAGGCCAGGTTGTTGAGGGAAAATATCAGCCTACCTGCAGTGGAGCCAGACCCTGGGACGAAAACATTGTCAGACCAGCAGGTCTGGAAGGCTATGAGGAGGAATAGGATAGACTGGGTTCCATTTTACTGGGTTCTCAGGAGCCTATGGTCCAAATGATAATAGGGGACCATTCCACTGCTCTCATGGTAGACACAGGCACAGAACATTCAGTTGTGACCCAACCAGTGGACCCTCTTTCCAAAAAGCATACAGCTATTGTTGGAGCTACAGGGGACTGGGCTTACTGCCCCTTCTTAGTGGCTAGATGATGCAATCTTGGGAGTCATGAAGTAAGGCATGAATTCCTTTATTTCTCTGATTGCTATGTGGTCTGGATAGGCAGGGACTTATTATGCAAACTGTGGGCACAGATAACTTTTGATTCAGATGGCACAGTAGCCTAAAAGTTGAGAGGATCTGAGGCAAAGACTCTAATCCCCACAGTTGCACAAGAAAAGGAATGGCAGCTCTATGCCCCTGAGGGAAGGCCTCCTGAGATTCCTGAGCTTCCCTTTGAGATTCCTGAGCTTTCCTTTAAGATTCCAGGTGTACGGGCTGAAGATAACCCCCCAGGTCTGGCCCAAAATGTGCCCCCAGTAGTGGTGGAACTAAAGCTGGGAACCACCCTCCCTCAGCAAAAAACAGTACTTCATCCCTCCCAAGGTCCAGGATAGAATTTAAAAACACGTTGACAGACTCCTAAAATATGGGATCCTCTGACCTTGCCAGTCATCCTGTAACACCCTCTTATTACCATTACAGAAATGGGGGACCAAGGATTTTAGGCCAGTTGAGGACCTCCAGGCAGTAAATTCAGCAACTGTCACTTTACACTCCATAGTCCCAAATCCACACATGCTTTTAGGCCTTGTCCCAGCTGAGGCAAAGATTTTTACCCGCCTAGATCTTAAGAATGCATTCTTCTGCATCTGCCTAGCCCCAGAAAGCCAGCCTATTTTTGCCTTTCAGTGGGAAAATTCCAATAATGGAGAAAAGGGGTGACTAACTTGAACTCAATTGCTACAAGGTTTTAAAAATTGACCCACTATTTTTGGAGCTGCCTTAGCATCTTACCTCAAAGCCTTCTCAGCTGACCAGCATGGCTGCACACTCCTCCAGTATGTAGTTGACCTCCTACTGGCTGGACCAACTTGGGAGAACTATATGGAAGGGACTTGCCTCTTCCTTTCTCTTCTATGGAAGGCAGGATACAAAGTCTCTAGGAAAAAGGCCCAGATTTGCCAAAACACTGTCAAATACCTTGGCTTTCACCTGTCCCGGGGGCAGCTCAAGCTCGGCCTTGAGACAAAACAGGCTGTCTGTTCCATCCCAGCCCCAAAGACCTGCTAACAAATAAGAGAGTTTTGGGAGCTGCAGGTTTCTGCTGAATCTGGATCCCTAACTGCTCCCTCTTGGCCAAACCCCTCTATGAAACCACAAAGGGGAGAGAACAGGAATCCTTAGTATGGGGGGAAGAACAAGAAAAAGCTTTTAAAGAAATCAAGAGGGCACTCACAGATGCCCCTGCTCTAGGCCTACTGGATGTGATGAAGCCCTTTTTCCTGTATGTCCATGAGCAAAAGAGGACTGTTATTGGAGTCCTGACTCAGCTACTAGGCTCCTGGCATCATCTAGTGGCTTACTTGTCAAAACAACTCAATGCTATTTCCCAAGGCTGGCCGACTTGCCTGCATGCCGTAGCAGCCACCACTGCCCTGGTGATAGAAACAAACAAGCTTACTCTAGGGTAAGAACTCACTGTCCAAGTTCCCCACTCCATCCTGACTCTCATGGAGTATAAGGGAAATTATTGGCTAACTAACTCTCAGATGGTCAAATATCAGAGTATGTTATATGAAAACCTGCACATCCGGCTCAGGTTGTTAAGACTCTAAATGCGGCCACCCTACTGCCGGTTGAATTGAGCCTCCTGGGGCATGACTGCTTAGACGTTATGGATGAGATTTTCTTGAGTCAGTCAGATCTAACAAATCAACCTATTGGCAATCTGGACGTTGAATATTTCACGGATGGTAGCAGCTTTGTTCAGCATGGCACAGCCTGCCGGGTATGCGGTGGTGACTCTGGACTCAGACATTGAGGTCTGCCCACTGCCAGTGGGACTTCTGCACAAAAGTCTGAACTTGTCACCCTCACATGGACACTCCAGCTTGCTGCAAGATTTTGGGTAAACATCTACATTGACTCTAAATATGCCTTCACAACCATTCATGTCCATGGGGCCTTATATAAAGAGAGGGGACTCAATAACTCAGGAGGAAAAAGTACCAAGTATGGACAGGAAACTCTTGAACTGCTAGACACTGTATGGGCCCCTAAACGGGTGGCAATTACGTGCTGCTGAGGGCACCAAAAGGGAGATACAACATTTAGTCAGGAAAACTGAAAAGCTGACAGGGAGGACAAACAACCAACCCTCATAAGAGGACCGGCCCCAACTGTCCTGACAGCTGCCTTGTTCCCATGTCCCTTAGCTGAATGGAATCCACAATACACACCACAAGAACAGGCTTGGTTTAAGACTGAGGAGGGAAATTTTCTACCAGACATCACTGGCTTGTACATTTGTCAAGTAGTTCCATGAAGGAATTCATTCAGGGCAAACAGCCCTCAAGACCACTCTGGCCCAGCACTTTTATGTCCCCAAACTCTGCAGCATAAATAAGGCAGTATGTGAAAGATGTAGCCTATGTGCCAAAAACAACCTCCGACAAGGGCCAAGGGATACCTCCCCAGGTGCAGAGTGCTGGTGGAACTCCTTTTGAAAACTTGAACATGGACTTTACTGAAATGTCACATGCTCGAGGATGGGTGGAAACTTTCCCCACATGGACTGAAAAGGCCCATGAGGTAGCCAGATGTCTGCTAAAGGAAAGCATCCCTCTGTTTGGAATACCTGTGTCTATTGGGTTGGATGATGGGCCAGACTTCATGACTGAGGTGGTACAACTGGTAGCTAAGGGCTTAGGAATGACCTGGAAGCTTTTGTTCCCTGTCTCTCTGTCTGAGTCTTCCTACAACATCAGCTGCTGGCATAATAAACTTGATACCACCCTATTATCCTAAAAAAAATAAATCAAGTCATTTTCTAAAACTTGTTTATTGTTTTAAGCAGTACATTTGTCTTATTCTTTTCTTTTTTATTGTTTTTGATTGTTTTGGCACTGGAAATTAAACCCAGGAACTTACACATGCTAGGCAGTTGCTAATCCATTGAGGTCCCTTCCCCATCCCCCTCTTCTTTATTAATCGTAGAAACAAAGTTGGTGTCCCACTACTATTCATCCTGACATGAAAAAAAGTTAACTTTTGTTAAGAACTAGCATTTTAGGACATTTCTTATGCTTTTCTTCTGCACACTGTAGGGGGTTTCATTTATGAAAATGTAGAATATGTTTACTTTGCATTTGATTACTGGTGTTTTCATTAAAATCAAAACACTCAATTCCCCAAGACTAATACCATAATATCATGGTTAGAACTATTTGATTATGTGACTCTCTATAAACTTAACATCTATAAAGCAAAAAATTTTGTACAATATCGTTCACCTCTGTAGAAAATGTAATTGATTTTTTTTGACATCAGCATGGCAGAAAGGAATCTTTTTTTTCTGATGTACTTCTGTGTAATACATCTGTTTACTTGCTGCTCATCATGCAGGCCAGGAGAGAAATTAAATTTTATCCCTTCTTCAAACATGAATATGCAGAATGGACAGTGGCCACCTTCCAGAGCAAGTAAACCTCTCTAATATAATAATTTTTACAGCACAGCCTTTTGAATCAAGGTGTTCTTTTCTTCCTGTTTTTCTGACAGTTTTAAAAAGTTAAAAACCTAATTCATATAAGCGCAAAATTAACATGTATCAAATATTTTACTCAAATCATTCATTGAGGTAGGAACAAGTAAAATGGCAAATTGATTTCAAGACAATTTGGAGATATAGGTAGTTATAAGCAAGTTAATGGAAGAAAGCTAGTATAGCATTATTAAGTTAGAAACAAAACTAGTCAATGTTCTTCAAAGTTAATAAAAATAAACTTTGGGGGTTTACTTCCTATTATATAAAAATTGTTTATAACTCTACCTGACAAAAAGTTACTTTGTTATCAGTTTTCTTCACATGCAAATCTTGAAAAGAGGTATGAAAAGGCAAACTCTCCACACACTGTATTTTCCAGATGTTCAAAAGTCTATTCTAAACAATCCATTTAGTGCAATGAATGAAGTAGGAGATAGATTAGAGGAACCCAACCCTCTGTAAGGGTATTTGTGTAGGAGTTTAAGCACTGCTAAATACTGTTAGAAGTGTCTTTCTTGTAAGCACTCTTTATTGTTTACTTTTCCTTCACATAAATTAAGCCTCCTGGGACAAGCAGATATAACCCTCAGATTGACAGCTGTCAGACACTTTCCTTTTGCCTAGCTACCTTATGGGGGAGGAGGGGGTGCTGTCAACTGAGCAGCCTCTGGTTGTACTGTCATCAGGGCATCCTGAACACTTCATGTACACCTTGAGCAAACTACACTCCAACCGAAAGAAGCCACAAATTTCTGCACTAATAGGATTTGCTCCAATCACAACTGCTCCAGCCTTTACCAGCTCTAGAAAACTTCACTTCAGCCATGACCTCCTGTAACCCGGTCTGCAGCTGCTCCAGAGGATCCTACCACAGGCTGCTCTGGACCTTGTAATAGCAGTCCCCATCAAGGGAGGGGAACAGAAAGGAAACTGTACTTGTGCTTACCTTGTGATTGGTCCTTATGCAAGGCTTGTGATTGGTGGAATTGGAATCTGGGCATATGCAAGGTTGTGATTGGTGGGATTACAATCCAAGGACATGTTTCCTGCCTCTCCTTTTTTGAAAGGTTTCTCTCTTGTGTACTACCCCTCCTGCCCGCTGGTGTTGTTAACACTAGGTCCTAATAAAGGCTTGTCCTGAATGCTCTTTTGCCTGCTTGTGGTCTTTTTCATAGGTAGAGCAGGCTGAGCTGGTTGCATAAAGAGTAGACAGAAGGCTGGTGGAGTGGCTCAAGTGGTAGAGCACCTGCCTAGCAAGCATGAGGTCCTGAGTTCAAACCCTAGCATTGCCAAAAAAAGAAAAAAGAGTAGACAGAAACTTGGACTTCCTGCCCTGGCAACTGCAGTGGCAGCATGGAGGCAGCTGAAGAGTTCCAGACAATCACCAGGGTCTTCATACCCAACATTCAGAGCTGTAACACAAGAGGCAGCTGAAGAGCTCCAGAAAGTGAGTGAGGATGGAATATGCAAGAAGGTGAAACTACAGAAGACAAAAGATTGGGAAGAGCTGAAAGAAGGAGTCAAGACTGAAAGAACTGCAAGTCCGCTCACTAAAAATGTTTGAGAGAGTTGCCAAGGGTTAAATAGTGGAGGGTACTGACACTAGCTATAACTTTAAAGCAAGAGAAACCCGAGACAGCCTCTTTAAAGGAAATATAAATGAAATAAGCTGCTGGGTACAGTACCTAATAATCTGAGCAAAAAAAATCAAATTAAATGAATTTGCATCCCCCTTTTAAATCCAGTGTAATTTGTGGTTCATGGTTGCGTGACACATATAGTTGACCACAGAAAAGTTAATCTAATCTGTACAGACAGAGCTCAGCCATTCTTTCAAAAGAAATAAGCTTTGAGAAAGTTTAGTTAGAATTATACAGCATGACCTTTTCTGTAAAGTCACTAGAAAGGTTTAATTTTTTCCTCACAGATTTCAAGAAAGTGTACTTATAGACTTAATTCTTTCCCCAACATTTAAATCAAATGCTTCCCTAACCTCTGTCTATCTTTCTTCTTCCTAATAAAGGCAAAATTTTTGCCTTCATTTATGTGTTCTCTCAGTAAATGGACACAGATGGATTGGTCTGTGAGTGAAAATAAGAGTTATAGACATTGATGGGTCTCTTTCATGCTGAAGCCAGCCTTCCCTTCTCTGAGTTCATAGTAGTGACAGCCTTGTATTCTTTCTTATCATATGTAACTATATTAAATATAAATAGTATATTGGCTAATCTCCACACATTCATTATAGCAGGTCTTTCTCAATTTCCTTCCTTTTCTTCCTTCCTTCTTTCCTTCCTTCCTTCCTTCCTTTCTTCTTTCCTTCCTTCCCCCTTTCCTCCCTCTTTCTCCCTTCCTTTCCTTTTTCTTTATTCATTTGCAGTGCTAGGTCTTCATTCCAAAGAAACAACCAGACTTAATTCTCACAATACTAAGATGCTTGAAGTTTTAAGTTTATCAAGTTCTGTGAATTTAAATAGGGAAGAAAGGAGAAGACAGAACAAAGTAAATAAAGACACAAGCACTGTAAAATGCAGGAAAGGGAGACATTTCTCTGTTTATGTTGAGGATTGTACAGAAACGCAGGTGGTGAGCGCTGATGATAAACAACCTGTACACAATTTGCCAATGGTTAACTGGCTCACATCAAGGTGATTTTGCAAGGACAACCATTTCAAATTGTTACTGTTAGTGCACAGCATTCAAAACATGTAGTCATGTATTTTATTTGAGAAACTTCAAACGTTGAATTTTTAATCCCTTTTTCAGAATCCTTGGGACTGAAGATATAAAAAAATAACTATAGAAAAAAATTTGTACTAGGTTTAATATAAAAGATACTTTATCTACTTTTGATAATAGGTTTGCGTACAATTCTTTATTTAATTAGTAGAGAAGTAGATGTTGCTAATTCACCAATATCTCGTTCTCCTGTACTGATGGGAACATAGAGGGTTATATTTCCAAGCTCCCTGTAAGTCAAGCGTGGCCATTTAGGTAGTTCTGCCCAATGAAATATGAGTGCAACTAAAGAGTCACTTCTGCTCAGAGGCATTTAAGGGCTAGTGCATCACTCTCAAGTTCATTTCCATTTTTTACAGTTATAGAAGCCTATATAAATACAGGTGTCATACCATTGCCCCTTGCCTTCATGAAAACTGACTTGCAGAATTTTCTAGGCCAACAGTGGACTTTATGTGAATGAAAGCAAACTGTATTGTAATGCTGCTGAGGTTTTGAAGTGAATCACTACCACAGCATAACTAGCCCAACCTGACTAATACAGACAGCAGACTAAGCAGAAAGACCTATAGAGGCACATTTCCTAGCTATCTGGTGACAAGTATCTACTAAGCACTTTCATTATATGAAAGTGTGTTAAACATGCCAATGTCCTCCACTTAATACAGATTTTCTTCACTATTACCTAGTGAGAATGTCTTTGAAGAATGCTTACCATTGTCTTAATTTTGCTTCAGATCCCATTGATGGGTAACTTTGAGGAGGTCATAACTTTTCATTAGAATAGAATAACAGCAACAGGCACCTCACTAGCAAAACTTATTTCTAATCAACATAAGTAAAATAGTACATATGAGAGTTTCAGTATGTACCATCAACTAAGCAAGGTAATAATATGCCAGTTCTTACTTAACAGATGTGAACAAGGATAATTATTTTCCAAATATATATGCATATATATGGAAATCAACTTAGGTTATTTGACATACTTTACAGGAACATTCATCCTTTTAAGCTATACATTTTTATGAAATCTGACAAATGTATGCAATCATGTAACCACTGCCACAATTAAAGTTTAGAATATTTTGATCACCCAAAAATCTTCTTACTGCCTGTTTCTATCTCCAGCCCCTGGCAATATCTGATCTGTTTATTGTCTCAATAGTTTTGTGTTTTCAAGAGTATAGTATATATGTCATCATACAGTATGCAGTCTTTCAAATCTGGTTTCTTTTCTCATAGCACAATGATTTTTAAATTTAATCCAATTGTGATAATAATTTATCTCCTTTTGCTGCTGAGGAATAGTCCACTGCCTAGATATACATTAATGTGTTTATCCATTCACCAGTTTATAGCCATTGAATTTTTGCAGCTTTGGAAATTATGAATAAGGCTCCTGTAAATGTGTAAGTAAATACCTTAGGTTGCCATCTGCTTTCATTTCTTTTGAATAAATACCTAAGAGTACTTTGTCATGGGGTCAGTTTATTTTTTGTCTTTTATGTAAACATTGACAAACTCATTTCCAAAGTGAATTTATTATTCTGCATCCTCAAAGGTGTGAGAATTTCTATTTGTTCCAAATCCTTACCAGAACATAGTATTGTGAGTTTTTCTTCAGTGTTTTTGCTGCTTCTTCTTGTTTGTAGATATTCTTGCAGTCATATAGTTGTGTCTCAGTGCTATTGTTTTGCATTTACCCATGAGTAATGATAGTGAATTTCTGTTCCTGTGCTTTCTGCCATCATTGTCTCTGCTTTGGCAAAAATGCTTTTTAAAATTTTTACCATTTTTGATAATGGTTTTATTGATATGTAATAGACACATCATACAATTTATCAATCTTCACTGTACAATTCAATTGTTTTTAGTATAACCTAGATCATCCAACAATGACCCCAATTAATTTTAGAAAATTTTCATCATCTCAAATAAAACATTTTATTTTCTAGCTATCACCCCAAATATTCCCATACCACCAAACTTAAGCAACCACCAATGTACTTCCTGTCCCCATAAATTTTCCTGTTCCAGACATTTAATATACTTGAAATTCTATAATATGCTATCTTTTTGTGATTTGCTAATTTCACTTAATCTAATTCTTTTCAGTACTAGGGACTGAATTCACTCAAGGTTCTCCATATTGTAGCATGTGCAAGTATTTCATTCCATTTTATGGCTGAATAATAGTATAATAGTCCTTTGTATGAATATACATTTTGTTTAGACACTCATCAGTTGATGGACATCTAGGTTGTTTCCACTTTGGGATCATTGTGCATAATATTCCTATGAACATTCAGGTACACAATTTTGTGTAGACATTGTGAGTATGATGTAGTGAGAAGTATCAACTCTATGTTTAGCTTATTGAGGAACTGCCAAACTGTTTCCAAAGCGGCTGCATCATTTTACATCTCCAACGGTAATGAAACATGGCTCCATTTTTCACACTTTTTTTTACACTATTTGTGTATTTTCTACTTTTTATTATAGTCATCCAAGTAGGTTTGAAGAAGTATCTCATTGTGGTTTTTATTTGCATTTGTGTCATACTAATACTATTAAATACTTTTTCTTATGCATTTTGGTCATTCTTATATCTTCTTTGGAGAAATTCTTAGTTAAATCACTTCCCTATTTATGAATAAAGTTATGTGTTCTTTTATTATTGAGTTTTAAGTGTTCTTTATTCTAGATACAAATTCAGTACCATATATATGAGTTACAAATATTTTTCTCATTCTGTGGGTTATTTTTCAATTTCTTGGTAGTGTCCGTTAAAGCACAAATGTTTTTAAGTTTAATGAAGTCCAATTTATTTGTTTATTCTTTTGTTGCTTTTTCTATTGGTATCCTATCTAAGAAATCATTGCCAAATCCAAGGTCATGAATATTTACTCTGATTATTCTTCTAAGAGTCTTACAGTTTTGCCTCTTATACTTAGGCCTTAGATGCATTTTGAGGTAAGTTTTTATATGATGCAAGGTAAGTTTTTATATGATGCAATGTAAAGTTCCAAGCCCATTCTTTTGCACATACATGTTCAGCTGTCTTAAGTACCAATTCTTTAAAAGATCAATCTTTAGCCATTGACTGGTCTTGACAAAAATCAGTTGACAAAACTCTGTTGACCACAGTTACATTGTATGCCTGGTGTCTGCAGGCATACAATGGATTTACTAGAATGGATTATGGTTCTCAGAAAAATCTGTTCTATTCCCATTTACAGTACATTTGCTTGTGAAGACACAGATTAAAGTCAGCAAGAAGGAAACACCCATGTAATGAAGTCCTGGAAAATCCAGGATCAAGCTTCAATATGTTTTCTCCCTGTGGAATCACACAGAAGTGCTTGATTATCTCAGCAATGATATGTGCCAATATGTGCAAAATGCTGTCAATCAGGAAAGGTCACCTGAGCATTGGTGTCCGGGTTTTTTACCTTTTCTTTCTTTCTGTAGTGCTGGAGATTGAACCCAGAGTTTTGAGCCTGGGGATTGTTTTTTGGGGGGGGAGGGAGGAGGGAACAAATCATGTATGTATGCAACACCTGCCTGGCTGACCTCAGCTACTCAGACTCCAGACCCAAGATCAAAATGAGGCATTCAAGCTTACAGTTGAAAATGATTTAAAAATGCAGATGATGGAGCAGCTTAGAGTGTGGCTTCCTCATATCCAAGATGTAACAAGAGATGATCAGGAAAGCAATAATGATGAGATAGGAGCCACTCTGATGCTCCTATCAGCTGCTTTCAGAAGATGCTAGTGCCTCAGAAAGGAGTGAGCATATGGACAAAGAAGAACCTCAAAGCCATCTGTAGTCAAACTTAAATGTGGACTGGACTTAAACCAACATGAACTTAGTGCTATACAGGAAGTAGAATCACCAGTGGCAGAATTTCTATACCAGGAAAACTACATGTTTCATCAAGACAGAGACCCCATGAGGGTCTCAATAAGCCAAGAACAAAGTTTTCTTGGGAGCCCACTTGTCCATGACCCATTTGGTTGTCATCAACCACATGTGCAGACGAGTATCAAAAGTGATGGCCATGATGAAGCAGGTGAGAGGTAAAGAAATTGAAAGTGGAATTGTGCACAAGGATACATGGACAAAAGACATTTGTTGTAGGGTTATTTGTAATAGTTACTGTATGGAACACCCATACTATGCTGTTCTACACATAATAAATTATTGGGACTGGTAGTCATCAGTGTTGATACAGGTTTACCTTTGTTGGAAACAGGGTTTCATTTTTTATTCTTATATGTTCACATCTTGTAGATTTTTTTAAATAATCATGTATTACATTTGTACAGAAAATTGAGGGAATTCAAGTTTATTGAAAATAAGTAATTTTGCTTTCAAATTGTTTTAATAAATAATTACTAACAGGAAGTATATCAGGGTGTGAGTTTTATGTGGTTGGCAACTCTATAAATTTTATGTTTAAGCTTATTTGCAAGAGTCCATGTTGTAAGCAAAGTATTAAGAAATATTTAAAATATTGTCTTTGTGGCGTTCTAAATGAACTGCTTTGTGTTTATTTGTAAAAATTTGGCAAATAAAGATAATTATAAGGAACTTTAAACCAATTAATGGTACCACAGAATGACAACCAATGTTAATTTTCTTGCCTTTGAGTTTATACAAATATACACCAAGCTACTTTCTATATAACATTGTTTACTGACTTTACAGAGTTCTAGCACTGCTCTACTGTATTTGACACACCTTTCAAATGGTTAACTTTCTACCCAGATTTCTTGTTTAGCTGTCTCATATATTCAGATAATTGATATTTCAGCTGGATCTGTAGTTGAATAGAATGAAATGAGAGACTTTCTTCTTGAAGGTTTATACAAAAAAATTGACTTTAGCATTTGCTTTTTAAGTTGTAGGTTGAAGTAACTTTAAGGATAGAATTTCTAGTACATTATAATTTTTGCCATTTTAAAATAAAACTGTTACCTCATTCTTTTAGATTAAAAAAAACTTGGCATTCGCCATCTATCGCATAGTTCCATAAACTATCTGATCGAACTGTACTACAATGGCCCAAGTCCTCAGGCATACAAAAGTACTCTTCATAGGTAGAATATTCCAAACTCTCACAGCTCATTTCCCAGGAGCCAGTCAAGTGTCAGTCCTCAAGACAGGCAAATTTGGGGACAATTTAAGAATGCTAAGTCAACACTTGCCTGTACAAATGGGTTTATTTCTATGGTCTAAATATTATTCCAGTAAACAATATCTAACCTTATTCTATTGCCATGCTTTCTTGATTACTGTTGCTTTGCAGTAAGTTTTGAAACTAAAAAATGTCTCTTCAACTTTGTTCTTCCATTTTAGTATTATTTGAACTAGTCTGCATCTTTACATTTTTATATGAAGTTTAGAATGGACTCTCAATTTATATAAAAATGTTAGTTGAGATTCTGTGGTGAATTGCTTTGATTTGTGGAGCAATTTAGAGAGTACTGCTTTCTTAACAAAACTAAGTCTTCTGATGCATAAGCATAGGATTTCTTTTCATTTATTTAGATCATTAATTTGTTTCAATGTTTTCAAAATATAAATCTTGCCCTTACTTTGTTAAATTTGTTCCTCAGTATTGCATTCTTTTTGATTCTTTCATGGAATTTCCTTCATTTCATTTTTAGGTTGGTTACTGCTGGTATACAGAAATACAATTGATTTTCAAATAGTGATCATGTATCTTGCAGGTGCTGTGAAGATGTTTATTAAATCTAAATTTTAATGCAATATTTGGGATTTTTATATACAATAATTACAAAATCATACCATCTGTTCATAGAAAATTTTACTTCCTTTTCTATTTGAATGCCTTTTAATTTCATTTTCTTCACTAATTATTCTGCTTTGTACATCAAGTACTTTTTTTATCATTTTAATTTCCTTTTTTAGGGCAAGGGGAGTTATTGTGATAATTGTAGGCAAATGTAGGCCCCAAAGTGACCACGTGGAGAGGAGTGATCTGGCCAAGAGATTCTTTATTGCCAGGTGGGAGAGGGAGAGAGCCAAGAGAGAGAGAGAGGGGGGCAGGGGCTTAAATACCTCTCAGTGAGACTTGGCATGATCTGATTGGTTAGGATCATATGATTCATGCTGATTGAAGGTCGGGGCAGAAGGAGAATTCAAGCTAGACTTGAGGCAGGACCATGACCCTGGAAAACAGAAGCTTAAGGGTGCAGTAAGAACCGAAACCTATCAGCTCCATTATTGCCAACATTCCTCCCTTTTTTGTTTGTTAAGGAAGGGGGGCGTTGTGTTCACTCTGGCTTCTTCGAGCTGGCAAGGGGTGGCATAGGAGAAGGGAGGGTTAGTTGGCAAACAGTGTTGGGGTGGTGAGCCTCATGATGGTGTACACCCAGGCTCTGAAAATGAAAATTTCCTCTTCCCTGAAGTTGATGAAGGTCCCTTGCAGCCATGGTGGGTATCAGCCAACTATCCTCGCATTTTGGAGAGGTTGGTATCCCTGGAGGTACAACTGGTTAAATTTTTGATTAGCAATAGCAGACATGTAGTATGATACAAGGGAGGAAGCTTAAGAATAGGAGAGCAAGAAACATAGGCATTAGTATGGGCATTGGCCAGGAGAACCACTGTGAAATGTTGTTCCCTAGACAATTTCAAGAGTCCTCCAATTCCCTTCTCCATTTTTCTAATTGTTTCTTGAAAGGTGCCACCATTGGGGAACCCACTGAGCTTGAAGCAGTGGTTGTCATGAGAATGACCAGATGAGGGCTGGTCCATCAAAGTCCCAGTGGAGAGGGTAGAAGATCCTTTTTGGAGACCAAGATGCCCTGGTTTAACAGAAATTGTTATAGGGTGGGGCAGGATCTGGTTTGCATGCTTTCTGAGAAGTTCCCTGAGAAGGCAGGTAGTCAGCCAGAGGAGCAGAGTCTGTTGGAGGCAAGTTTTCTAAGAGAAATGGGTGGCCATACATTACCTAAGACCCAAATAGGAATATTAGGAGGAACATAAAAAGGTGTCTGCTCAGGGACTGCATACCTAGGGATCTAAATTCTGCAAAGTCCTATAACTGCCAGGAAAGCTGTAAGTTGTCTTATGGTATGGGGGTTGGGAAACGGAAGATTGGGTTGATGAATTTATGACTCAGGGAGTGAGTCTGTCCCTTTAAGGCCACACCTAGGTAAGTGACCTGTGGGAAGCAGGGGCTGTCGGGATTTAAATGTAACACTCTTGAATAAAAGAGAGCTTTAGCTCATTATTTTATGTAAATTGACACTTTTAACTTTTCAAATGTTTGCACCATATTTAGATAAAGTATAACATAACACAGTTACAAGGTGGTCATTTAAGACACATAAGCAAATATGTAAATGAACTCTGATTTAGAAGTACTTAAAAGCTTGACAAAATCAGCAGAAAACACAAATAATTTATTTCTTTGATAAAATCTTTCTCTATAATGGTTTTTTGTAGATGCTACTCAGAGCAGAACAACATTAAGAAAACCTTGTTATTTCATAGACATAGAGGATTTGATTTTAGTTTGACATGACCCTAAAAATCTTTTAGGCAACTCTTAGATTACATTCAACTTTAACTTTATCACACACTGAAGCTTTTATTATACACTTTTCAAACTTACTCAGCCCTTCATACAACATACTAAACCCTTTGATGGTTTGTCCTTATCCTTCCTATTTGAAACAATCTTTAGGACAAACCCTTCTTTCCAAAATCCCTTCTCATCGAAAAAACCATTCCTTTTTCCTTTAACTTCCCCAAAAATACATTTATTACCTACCTATATCCTTTCCAGTTGTTTACTTTGTAAGTTGTATTTTAAAATTAACTTTTATAAGAATTTTAAATTTATTATAGTGGCTGGAGCAACTAATTAGCAGCCCTTATTGTTTTTAGGAATAGGCATAAGGCCTCATGTCCCTCAGGCTTGAGGGGATATTGTTTTAGGTGTGGAAACTGTGAGGGATTTTTGAGTTTTATTTGAATAGGGAGGGCTGTCCTGGCTCACCTTACACTCATCTCATCAGTCCACACTGTGGAATCTATTTGTTCCTGAAGGAGGGGGCAGCAAAGATAGCTGCCTGGGGGGAGGAGAATTTGAATTTTAATTGAGATAGTAAATCCCATCCCAGCAGGGACACAGGAGTTTTAGGTACTATGAGGAAAGAGTGACAGAAGAGGAGGTCTCCCCAAGAGCAGGCCAGAGGCCAGGTAAACTAGCTTTCTAGGGGCTGGCCAGATTTGCCCCAAATGATTAACTTTTTTCATTGGACCAGGGACCAGGAGAAAAAGGTAAAACAGAGAAATGGGCTCCACTGTCTAGGAGGAAAATGACTTTTTGTTTTTCTGCCATTATGGCTCCTCAACATTGATGCCAAGAAGTGGAGTGTGGACAGGAGGCTTGGACCCATCAATCCATAGAAGGTGGCACCTCATCTTCCATCTGGTGGTGGGGGCACTTAGACCTCCAGTGGTTACCCTTGCAGAGGGCAGGGTCCCGGTTGGGGGGGGCTGTCTCCCGGGCTGTCCCCCCCTTAAGCATTCTCTGCAGAAGTGCCCCTCCTGTCCACCACAGTAACAAGTTCAGGATACAGGACCCAGTCGGGTGGGGCCCTCTCTGAGAGCAGCAATGAGGCCATGGTGTCTCTTATCTTTTTCTCTCCTGTTGGTAAGGTCCTGGACATACAGACATAGCTATAAATACAGACATGGCTAGCTGTATTACTTGGTTCAATGACTTTTCCCTTCAGCCACAGTCTGAATTTTTACGAATATCTGGGAGTGACTGTTAGAAATTTATCTTTGAGGAGAACCTCTCTCACCTGTGGCTCTGAGTCCACTGTGGTATGCTTTCTGATAGCATCCTTAAGATGCTGTAGAAAGGTAAGAGGATTTTTTTCTTTTTTCTTTTTTTAAGTTGTTGCTATAAAGTAAAGTTGTTATTTTACATTGACACCTGACACTCTGGAGAGCAAGTCTCTGAACTGTTCTGGGCCTCAGTTTCTTCATTTGAAGAATGAGGGATCTGGTCTAGGTTAAACTATGTTTTTCCACTATGAGATGGCTGAAGTGACATTGATACCAATTATCTTCTCTACCATTTTTTAATTTTTTTAGTAATGCTGGGGAATTGAACCCAGGGCTTTGCACATGCTGGGCAGACATTCTCCCATTGAACTACTTCCTCAGCTCCATATATTATTATTATTTTTTTTTAATTTGGCTGTACTGGGCTGGAACTCAGGACTTTATGCTTGTAAAGCAGAACTCTACTGTTTGAGCCACATAATCATTTCCAACCTGAGTGGTCTGGGCCTGAACCCATTGCTTTTCTAATTAGATAAGAGTCTGGTCTAGTAGAAGCATAATATCCTTTCATGTCAGTTGAAAGGCTTGGATCACAGAGATAAAAGTTTGAATGTATTTGTATAGGCATCAGTATAGCTGTTTAGATGTTTTTAAATTTCCCTTAGATCTGATAACTGGAAGGGGACATCTGACTTGCCCTCTTCCTACCCTTGCCTGCTGAAGAGGGAAGCACTTGTTAAGAGGCTCTGAGTATTGGAGTGGCTTAGAAGGTAGAAATTTGTATAGGGGACCTCAGTTAACTTTTACTTTTTATAGAAAAGGTGTAGTTGGAGTATGGTATTGTAATTTAAGGAACCCCGTGAAGGCTACTTCTCTTGGTCACCCAAGGTATACTGAGGCCGACCTCAGTACAAAGCTTCTGACATCTACCAGCCAGAAGACTGGAAGATGCACATCCCATCTAGAAAGAACAAAACATTAGGATCCTGTCTTTTAGCTAACAGCAGGCAGCCTCTTTAATAAAGTCTACCTTTTTAACAAAGAAATCATTTGTAAAGTTAGAGAAGGGCATTCAGAGGGCATTTCAGGCCAATAACAGTACCATATGGGAAAACTAGTGTTAATATTTGGAGGGAAAAATTTATGTTGAGGCCAAAGGTATAGAAAATTCTAAATGAGAAGTTCAGAGACCACAGTAATGTCTATTTAGTTATTTCTGGAACTATAACCTTGAGCTAACAACTGGCTTACAATGGCTGATGCCCTGAGGTGTGAGGTGGGGCTAAGATCAGGACTTGTGCAAGGTGCCACTCCCTCCACACACACCTGGGACAAGTGACCCTGACTGCCTAGGCCTGATCCTGCAGCCTGTTGCCCCTCCCCCTTTCCTGTGTACTCTGCGCACGTTTATTCTAGCAGAAGTGGCAGCGGACTGCAGCCATCTCCACATACAGCTGGTGGCCCAGGATGTACTGGGTCCTCTCTATGGATTTTCTTAGCTATGGAAGGCGTTTTTGCTGTGTCCAGAAGCTGGCATCCTGTGCACAGGAGCCTGTTTGCTTTCCCTCCTCCCCTTATGGGGATGGAGTTAGAGCATAAGCATGGCAGCCACAGTTTTTTGTAAGTGCTTTTGTAAAGCAGGTGATTTAAAGTTAGACTGAGAGGCCTGGCAAACTAGTTGGAATATCTTAAGTCATAAGGTACCATGCTACAGGTTTTTCATGGGAGGCAGGGTCCCAGTAAGTCCAGGGAGGAGAAGGCAGACAGAGACAAAGGACATATGATGAGACTTTGGAGGAGGCAGAAAAGGTGTGCTGACATCTTAGGTAAGGGAGGGGAAGGCAGAGCCTGGAGGCATGACACACGCTTAAGGGATTAGCCATCACCTGTGTCTCTAGGTTGCTCCCATTGATTGGTACTGGCAGGCTTTCAGGTAATGAAACCTCCACTCTCTGGTCACCAAATAAATCCGGGGCTTGGTCTCAGCCCAGAGGAAGGGAGCATGAGCTCTCCCAGAGCTGGAACCACCTTGAGGCCAGAATTGGCAAGGAGTGGCTTGCTTAACTCCATGACAGGGAAAGTTTTTCAGGAAGTTAGGAGGAGATAGGTATGGTAAGCAGTGCAAGAAGTCTGCTTACATGGGGAAGGAGGAGGTTTGGGAGAGGAATTTGCTGATTTAGAAACTGGTTTACAGGCTAACAGAATCTGCGCAGGGGAACAGAAAGTACAGAGGGAGAGTTCGAAGTACATGTTTTGGATTGCAAGTGGTGCAGAGGGCTGGATTTAGATGGAGGTATGAAAAGGCTTGGACATAATGGAGTCCCTTCCCATTGTCCCGATCGTTCACAGTAGTTATATGTCCTGTAAAAGGTTGGGATCTAAAGACCCAAAAAGGGGCCAGTGACTTTGGTTGTCTAAAGGATCAGTGGGCCAGATTTGAGTGCAAAAGCAGATCAAATTTTTTGTTTTATATCTGGGGTCAAACCCAAGGTGTCCAAATTGTTGAGGAGGCATCTCAGTGGGGAGTCAGACGGCAAAGAGGAGGTGGCCCCCATAGTGGGAGCCAGTTGGAAGGATATATGGAATTGCGGGGCATCCCCACATGGCTCGAATATCCTGAGAATGGTACAAGGCATACGAGAAGCAGTCGTCACTGCATTCAAGTGGCTTGTAGGGTCCCCAGGGTCCAGAGGCTGTGGGTCACCTGGTGCCAGGCTTTGCAGATGGGCTGTCTCCAAGACAGATGACAAAAATAGACCCAAGCCGAACAGAGGGAAGGGAACCCCCCTCTACCATCTGAGTCCCAGAGATAGTTAAAAAGGGGGGTGTTTAAACCCCAGAGACACCAAAGGGAGAGACCTCAAAGGGAGCCCAATAAGGGTATGTGGACTCACCAAAGAATGTCCAGTGTTGGATGCGAGCAAGGGCAATCAGGAGGATGAATCCTGGCCAGTCATGTCCTTAGGGTGGTCATGGGGTGAGTCGGAATCAGGGTCCCACCAGGATTAGTGGAGAGACCTGGCCTGAGTCAAGGCACCAAATGTAGGCAAATGTAGACCCCAAAGTGACCACGTGGAGAGAAGTGATCTGGCCAAGAGATTCTTTATTGCCAGGTGGGAGAGGGAGAGAGCCAAGAGAGAGAGAGAGGGGGGCAGGGGCTTAAATACCCCTCAGTGAGACTCGGAATGATCTGATTGGTTAGGATCTTATGGTTCATGCTGATTGGAGGTTGGGGCAGAAGGAGAATTCAAGCTAGACTTGAGACAGGACCGTGACCCTGGGAAACAGAAGCTTAAGGGTGCAGTAAGAACCGAAACCTATCAGCACCATTATTTCCAACAATAATTCCATAACTACCTACAGTGTACTTTAATCAAGTTCACCCTTCTATTATATTCCCAGTGCAATGTTTAACAGTAAAGACAAGAGTGTGCATCCTCATCCTAGTCTTGACATTAATAAGAAAACTTATCCATCTATTGAAGATCATCAATTAGTCCATTTTGTGCTTCTATAATGGAATATCACAAATTGGGTAATGTATACTGAACAGAAGTTTATGGGCTCATGGTTCATGAGGCTGGGAAGTACAATACTGAGGGGCTGGTATATGGAGAGGGATGTCTGGATCCATGGCAGAAAGGCAAAGAGAGAATGAGAGAGATACCAAAGGAGGGAGAATTTCTTTTTACAGCAAACACTGCTGTGATAATGGGATTGATCCATTTATGAGAGCAAGGAGCTCAGGCCCTGATCACCTCTTAAAGGTCTCACCTCTTCATAGTATTATAATGTTAATTAAATTTCAATGTGACTTTAGGAGGGAAGAAACATTCAAACCACAGCATCATGTGGCTTTGAATTTTATTCTGTTGATTGGGTGTATTATATAGACTAATTTTTCATTTATGGAATTTCCCTTATATTTATGCAATAATCATGTTTTATAATCCTTATTATAGATAGTATGTTTCATAAACCTTCTCTGTTTGATTAATTTCAGTTACATCATTTATTATTGCCTTTCTTCTGCTTGCTTTAGGTTTAGTTTGCTATTGTTTTCCTATTACCTTCAAGTGGAAGGTTAGATTATTGATTTAAAATCTTCCTAATTTTTAATATAGTTACATACAGCTATGTTTCAAACTAAAAGTTCTCCAGCTGAATGCCATAATTTTTAGTATTTCATATCTACATTTTCTTTCACCTTCTATATTTTCTAATTTCTCTTTTAATTACTTCTTTGTCCCATTGATTAGTTAAGAATTTGTAGCTTAATTTTCATTTATTTGCAAGTTTACAAAATTTCTATCCATTATAGATTTCTACTTTCCTTTCACTGTTATCAGAAAGCATACTGTATATTACTTCAATCTTTCCTTGTCAACCATTAACTATACATCATTAACTATCTTACTATGCAATCGATCTCTTGAAATTTATTCCTTCTAACTAACTGTAATTATGTGTACTTTGACTAACAATATTTACAACTATTTTCACACCTGGCACAGCAAATGGCTTTCGCTTCAGTCCATTGCCTGTTCCTAGTACTAGAAAAGTTGTAGAAAGCTACAACTTTTATAGGAGCTAGATTCATGGTGGGGGTAGTAAGGACTGGATGTCTGTTGTCCTGACCCAGCTCATTCTTAAGCAGGTATAGTGTGCCTGAGATTCAAAGATAAGGCTTTCTCAACATTCCTGCCTCATTCTTATGGATAGAAGCCAAGCTATGTTTCTTTATTTGAGTAGAGTTTTATGAAGGAGAGACTCTCTTGACCCCCACTCCACTTAGTGGTATGTGGCATCTGATTATATTATTGTGGTATGAAATTGGGAGTACCATGGTTCCATGCTAGCCAAGGCAATAAAATTTGCAAGACCCCATCTCAATGAAAAGAAGCTGGGCATGGTTATGCACACCTATCATCCCAGCAATGGAGGAAAGCATAAAATATGACACTTGAAGTCCAGGCCAGCCCTGGCAAAAGCAAGACCCCATCTCATAAATAACCAGAGCAATAAAGGCAGGAGATGTGACTCAAGTGATAGACTGCCTGCGTCTTAAGGACAAAGCTCTGAGTTCAAACTCCAATACTACCAAAAGGAGCAAAATCTCAGCCCTATCCAGAAGGAAGGAAATCTCACACAGACTTTTTTTAAAAAGAGCTCACAAATTACACAGATTGATTGAAGAAAGGCACCTGAATGTAACATACGTCACTTCCAGAGGTTACTAGATAAAATACAGGATGATCAGTAAAATTTGAATTTCACATTAAAATATGTAAAGAAAATAGTATAAGTAAACATCATGCAATGTTTGGGACATATAGTAAAAGTTTAAGTGTTACTTATTCTGAAATTAAAATTTAACTGCTTATCCTGCATTTGTAACCTTAAACCTACCCAAATGTGTAAATATCTGAATTACTGCACCCATTTGTGCATTCCAAAATATTTGCCCACAATAAAAAGTAACACTGACAAGTTTCCTAATTATAATAGATTCTATCAATAAGTGAGAGCTCATTTATGGAGAGTTATAAAAGGTTACATTTACCCAACATAAGATTTTCCTAAAGAATTCAATTTTTCTCTATTTTTCTGAAATGGATAATCTGCAAAGAAAAAAACAGGCTACAATAGTTGTTGAATTCATGGCAAATTTGGGAGAAAATATTCTAGTTTCTTAGAGAGCAGAGCAATTACACAAAGTGTCCTTGGGTGACCATGTGAATTAAATACTTTGATATGTGAGTTGTGGCTTTTTTTGCTTCTTTCCTATGGCAATTAAGCTGATTTGCAAACCAAAAAGAAATCCTCCTTTAAGAATTTAATATGAATATGTTAGCTCCTCTAAAGCTGCTTCAAATCCTGTCCCATATTTCTATAGTTCTACACTGTAGGAGATTTTTTTAATAATAGTTCTTTAAAAGATTGCCAAATTTTCCCAATATTAATTTTTAAGATACTTGGAGTTATTTCTTCCTGTTTTAGGATTAGCTCAGAAACAGTTCTTTTGTTTCCAAACAACCTCAAAGTTAGTTTTAATTTTTTTCTCTTAAAATGTTGCAAACTTGACAAGAGTATAAAAGCAATGAGAAAACAGAGATTGTAGCTTATATGCTGACCATCTTTAAAGTTCTTAGATCCTGTCTTTTTTTTTTTTTAGTCTTTGCGCATTGGGAGAGTAGAAAGCTTATTGATCCCCTTTTCTAATAAAATGTTGGGCCTTTAAAAGTGGCAGAAATCAAATTCAATAGAGATACCTGCATACTTACGTTTATCACTGCACTATTCACAACAGCCAAGTTATGGAATCAGTCTAAGTGTCCATCAATAAATGAATGGATAAAAGAAAATGTGGTATATACACACAGTGTGGTATTATGCATCCATAAAGAAGAATGAAATCATGTCATTTGCAGGAAAAAGATGAAACTCGATATTATGATATTTCTCTCATATGCAGAATCTAGATTTTAAAAATGACATGAAAATAGAGGAGTACTATTTGGAAAGAGGAATGGGACTGGAAAGAGGAAAGAATATCATCAAAGTACCTTATGTGACATGTATGAAAATGTCACAATGAAACTCATTATTTTGTACAATTAATATATGCTAATAAAATAGATCTTCCAATTAAAAATGTAGTAGGAACAAGAGGACACTATGACTCCAAAAGGGCAGTTGCAAGCCTGCACCATCAGGTTACCAGAACATAAAAGTGGGAATTGGGACTACCAGATGTAGTCACAATTTTCTGAAGGCAGATGTCCTTCAGAAAAATAGGAGAGGTAAAAATGCTATTTGTTTTCAGCAGGAGAAAGGGCAGATCACAGTGTACCTCAAGTTCAGGTATGGAAGATCTGAGAAGTCTGCTTGAAGATGATAAGCATCATTGTTTTTACTATTTCTCTCCCTGCCATTCTCTCATTCCCCTTCTCTTTTTATTCCTCTGAAAGCTCCTATCTTGTTTTCTCTTGGATGCCATCACTTACCTCTTCATACAGCTGGGCCATAGCTCTAAGTTAAAAGGATATCAGCACCTCCCTGCACTAAGTTGTTTAGTTCCCCTAGAAACCTTGTTTCTATCAGCCCTTTATGGAGAAGTAGCTGTGACAGAAGTAGAGCCCAATTGACATATAATGCCTGACTGCATTTAACACAGCATCTTATAGAACTTATAAATTTCACTCTCAATTTATCCACAATACAAATTTATCAAGTTAGGGTGAGATTCACTTATCCAATTATTAAAACATAGTTTTATATTCTGAATTTGTGAATTACCTTGAGGAAGATGGGGATTACAAATGGGAATTCTTTGAATTAATTCATTTTATACAGTTACACATTGTTTTACATTAATTTAATTTTTGAGATGAAATACTATATTGCCCATTTACAAATTCTAACTTCTAGACCATACTTTGTGAACTAGTTATTTTTCTGACGTTGGTCTACATTCCATTTCACTTTCTAGAGTTTTAGCACATTGACCAGGTAGAAATTAATATATTAATGTTGTACATTTTAAGTATGCATTAAATGTAAGTATAGTAAAGATTGATTAAAATTTTAGCATACACAGAAAAATTATTATTGTGAAGACTGAAAAAGTGGAGATCAGTTATTAATTGAAAATACTTGAGATAAACAACTTATAAAGAAGAAAGGTTTACTTTGGGTCTTAGTTTCAGTGGTTTCAGTCCTTGATCACTTGGACCTGTTGCATAGGGCCTGTGACTGCACAATATGTCATGGCAAGAGAACATAGAGGAGGAGGATGCTCACCTAATGGTGATCAGGAATAAAGAAAAGGGGGAGTGGGCCCAAATATTCCCTTCAAGGACACAGTTCCAATGATCTAACTTCCTTCTTCTAGGCCACACACCTCCTAAAAGCTCAACCACCTACCAACAATACCAAAAGGAGGGGACCAAGTCTTTAACACATGGAACATTGAGGGATATTTTAAACCATAGCATAGCAATTTACTTATTCCCCTGATTACTAGCCACTCTTACTTTTCTACTTCTTGTCTATTTTGAAACTGTTTTATGTTCCTCCTTCTTCTTAGAGATGATTTCCATTTTTTCCATCTTATTGTAGTTTATGAAACTAAGTCTAATTATCCCTTTTCTTCTTTGTTCCTATGAGCATAAAATGTACAAAAGATAGCTTTCTATTTGAGCCTGTCAAGACAAATGTTATAAATTGTGAAGCAACTGAATGGCTGTTTAAAACGGATATGTCATTGCATACTTCTTTAAACAAATACCTGTTATTGGGCATTATCACCTTAGTACCAAGAGCATTCTATTTCAGTAACCCAATAAAGATTTAACACAATAAAATAAAGGGAAGGAGAATGAATCTTGTTAGAGAGAAAGGCTCCAGAGGATTATAGAACTTTCTCTTCCCATCCATCCAATCCTATTGCTTCAGAATTACAACAGGTATTCTTATCAGTGTAATCATCAAAACATTGAATATCAGTGTCAGTGGCTACGTCCTTCATCCTGAATTTATATTTATAGCAACTTCTTTTTGAATTTTTTTATTCATTTATTCATATGCACATACATTGTTTGGGCCATTTCTTCCCCCTGCCCCCAGTCCCCTCCATCTGTCCCCCACCCAGCCTCGCTTCCAGGTAGAACCTATTCTGGCCTCTTCTCCAATTTTGTTGCAGAGAAGACATAAGCAATAATACAAAAGACATAGCATTTTTGCTAGTTGAGATAAGGATAGCTATACAGAGAGATTCCTAGCATTGCTTCCATGCACATGGTGCCATATATCTTAATTTACTGTTACTTAATTAAATTATATAAAGAAAACAAACCAACACTCGAATTTGTGCAAAGCTGAGGTATGTAAAGGAGATGATTTTTTTTTTTAAATGAAGACAATGAATGGCAAAATTCTTTTTTGGTGACACTAGGGTTTAAACTCAGAGCTTTGCTCTTACAAAGCAGGCACTCTAGTGCTTAAGCTACACCTCCAGTCTAATAAAATCTTATTAGGAGGAATATGTAGCCTGTGTGGTGTATATATCTAGTCTCTTAATAAATTAACTTGAAGTTTCAGTTGAAAAATTTTACTCTTAGCAAAAAATAGGTGGAAATATTTTGAGCTGACTCTAATAGAGAGAATTCTTGTCACTTAGAAACAGAGGAAGGACGTAGTTTGATCAACACAGAGAGAAGAGAAACAAAGAAAGCAAATGGTGATGATCATAGAGAAAAAGAGTTTTCCTCACTAATTCAACAAGGAATAAGAACTAGAGGGGGAAAGTAAGAGTAGAATATATAGAAATCACTATATGGGATTTTTCTGAAATAGAACTACATAAAATAGCTAATTTAGTTTAAAAAGCAATAAATGAAAAGAAACTTGGCAGCATTACAAAAAGCCATGTTAAAATGTTCATTTCTTCTCATTAATTCTTCATTCACGTGCTTTTCTTGAAAAGTCTTTTGTACCTTGTATACATCCTTTAATGTCCACATACACAGGGAGGAAAGAAATGAAAAGGTCAATCTATTTTTATAGCTAAGCAAAATAATGCTTACCAATAACTATAGGATCTAACAACTACTAACGCTTATCAGAAGTAATTTATTTCTGGTAGGTTTTAGAACCAAATACACAGGGCAAGACTAGAAGAAAAAGGAGAAGGCTACCATTTTATGGTTGACAGAAATAACACTAATAAATGTGGAAAATTATTCAGCAAAATGCCTTATACATTTAAAAGTAAACTATTCTGATAGGAAAAGGAAGGATGGGACATGAAAGTTACACTATGCCATGCTCTACCTAAAACCCTTCAATAGTCCACCATACAAGCCTGTGCAATATCTGATCCTACTCCAGCTCTCTACATCTCATGTCTTGCTAGTCTTCCCCTTCCTACTCAATACTCCAGCCATGGAGAAATTCAGTACTTTTGCACAAGTTGCTATCCCCCTTTAGCCTTCTCCCTTTGCCAACTCAAAACTGGCTAACAATCATTCATCCTTCAGATTTCACTTAATCACACACTGGATTAAATTTGCTTCCCATTATATTGTCAGGATAGACGATAGATGGATGGATTGAAAGATAGACAAATAGATGTTAATTTTATGGAATATATGTAAATATGATAATCAGATATCGAGGATACATTTAAAAATAGAAATAGAAACATATTTTTGAAGAAAGAACTTATTAATCTTACTATCTGACAGATGATGGGACAACACAACTAGGAAGAAGATATATTTAAAACAAAATAACAGTACCACTAGCTCTTATCGGAATTCATCATCAAATGTTGTTGTCAGGGGCTAGTGGAGTGGCTCAAGTGGTAGAGCGCCTGCCTAGCAACCATGAGGCCCTGAGTTCAAACCCCAGTACCACAAAAAAAAAGAGAAAGATACCTGAAAATGTTCTTGTCATCCCAAAAGTAGTACTATAGAAATTAAGTGGTTGTTAGGGAGCAGGTGGTCTCATATTGAAGCCCTTCTACAATCTACATGGTAATGATGTGGCTGACTCAAATGCTGTGAAGGTTGACATCTTTGAATAGTCAGGAGAAGAATATGTGCAGTTGACTTCTTTTTTGGATGGACATTATTTGCTAAAAATAAAGGATTCAGAGTTCCTCACCATCGATAAGGGGATGCCTTACTATTAAGTACTTAATGCAAACAGACCATTTCAACCTGGCCCCAGAGGCATATAAGAACTTTCCATTAGTAACAAACACTTTACTTATACAAAATAAACACTAGACACACATTATACTAAAAATTTTTAGGGGAAGGATATATACCTCCGTGTGTGTGTGTGTGCATACATATATACATAGACATATGTATATAGATATATGTATATAGATGTATAAAAAATGACTGTCCATTTTATCCACTTTTAGTCCATAGTGTAGGTCATAAAGTCATACTGCATTAGTATTTGTTAAGTGGATGAAAGGTGTTTGCCTGTCATTTTTTAAGAATCAGGAACCTATGGAGTTAATAACTTGCCCTAGATCACAGAGCTAATAAATGATACACTACAGTCACAATTGGTGCACAAAATGTTCTGGATTTTTTCCAAAATATTTAACTACACTGTCTCCTTATTATGTAGTAATTTAAGTAACAAGTAACTTTAAAACTGGATTATTGCCTTAATTTCATAAAATCCTTTTCATTGAAACTATTTTGTATACTTAAAATTGCAAAATCAGCTTTGCATATCATTATCATCACATTATGATTATTCCATTAACCAAACAGACTATGGTAAATAGTAATTTACTGCTTGTGAGACAGATCAAATGAGTCATATTGCAAACTTTCATTTGTCTCTAAAACCACTTTTATTGACACAAAATAAAGTTATGAGTTTATAACTGCAATCTGTGGTCCTGTATGTACAGAAAAATGGTTCCTTGCCTTCTCATACCCTCTACACAAGGAAAATTATCAACTGCATAACCAATCCGCACATTATCATTCACTAAATCATATATTTAATTATTACAGTACCTATTAATGCTGTGCAAATAAAGATTAAACAGCTATTCTGACAACCACCATTTTCAGCGACAAAATCAGATCCAACAAACAACTAAGAGTAATTTTGATGTATATGCCAGACATTGACTTCTACTTGAACCTTGTATCTCTCAGTTTTTTAATTTTCATAACAAATATAAACTAATAGATACTATTACTACTTCTTTTATATATTAGGAGGTACAGACTCAGGTAAGTTTAGTGATTTGATCAAAGTCAAACAACTAAACTATTATCAACTATTACCAAATTAGAGTTTAGTAAAATACATGAAACTATTTTTAAAAAATGGTCAATATTCATATCAGAATCCAAGTTCAGGTTCAAAGTCTTGATAAAGAAAATGATAAAGTTGGCCTTGAAACTTTAATTTATTTTACAAATTTTTAGATATAGTTATTCTTACATTTAAATTTTGCTCTAATCAGGGGCCTAATAGTTAATTACTCCTTAATATCTTTGATACCTTGCTAATTGCAGCAGGGTTTCTGTTGCTTTGCTCAATTTTGATATTTTTGTCCTAAGGGCAGAGTGACCAGATGAATTGGGACATAGTTTCTGATTTGTTTATATTTAGCTGAGAGATAAACTATACAAATATACAAGTCCTAGGCATATAAATTATATCATTACCAAATATATTGAAAGTATAACAGGGAAATTAAGCTAAATTATATGCAAATTGAAATTGACCTATCATTTCACTTTTAGTAGAAAATTAGGTCAGACTTTTGCCCAAATATTAAAAAGCTTTTCTACTGATGACAGGGTTCTTCTTTTGATGACTCCCATTGAAAAACTATTAGGATATCATTTAGACCCAAGATCCATCCTGGAAGGAAGGAAATGTTTTAATTGTTGTGCTTTAGCAAGTTTTCTTCCCATCAAGATGTTTACAAACACTTCATGTACTTAAGAGATGCTTAAAAATTATATTGAAAGGAAATTAAATGATTACATTGAACTGAGAAATATTATCTGAGTTTTTAGATACCTATAGTATGTGTGCATATTTGGGCTTTAAATATTTAGAGGTAGATTTAAGCATGATATTCCACATTTTTCCAACTTTGACCAAGTTAGTTTTACTAAGACTTAGTTTCCTTATCTTAAAAATGTGGACAATTAAAAAAAAAAAACCTACATCACAGGGCAGTTTTGAGGACTAGTAATTGTGTAATGCAGTGTAGCATGGTGTTTCAACCACTCTTATTAGTACAGAAAGAAGTTGCTTAAAAATACTATTTAGTTCCTCTGTCTATGTATGTATGTGTGTGAGAAAGAAAATTTTGTCAAACTCTTTATACAGGAGTTTCTTCTTCTTTAAATGTTTATTTGATAATATAGTACTAAAACAGTTTGCTTTTGCTGTGTAACAACTTTAAAATTTCAAAGACAAACAGCAATAATCCCTTACTGTAAGTTCATGTGCCTGAGATTGGGTGGATAGGGTAACTCAACTGTGCTTCACATCTCTTTTCCTCTAGTACAGGCATTAACAGTCTAAATTCAGTCCATCACCTGTTTTTTTGTTTGTTTGTTCTTTTGGAGGGGATGCTGAGGATTGAACCCAGGACCTTGCACATTCTAAGCACATACTCTCCTAATCACCTACATTCCTATCCCATGACTTCTTGTTCTAACTAAAGTTTCACTGGAACACAGGTCTGCCCATTCATTTATGTACTATGTATAACTACTACACAACTATAGAACAAAGAAGTTGCAACAGACTATGTGGTCCATGAAACCAGAATTATTTATTATTTCACCAAGTATGTTTACCTGGAGATGATAAAGATAGAAAAGAGCAAAAGACTCTGCTTGTGTCACATATGCTAATATCTAATTGACCAAAGCAAGTCACATACATGAACCCAGCGTCAATGTTCAAGGCACTGCAGAGTTACATGGTAAAAGGGTAAAAAGAGAAGAATCAAATAATTGGAGTCAATAATTTAGTCTACTGTAGCTACCTTTCATAATTTGTCTTTTTGAGGAATATTCATATGTGTGTATTGTTTGGAGCTTGCTACTTTCTCCTACTTCCACTAATACTTTGGGTACATATGGAAGCAATAATCTACCCTAGTAATTGGCAAATGTTTTCCATAAAGGGCCAGATATTGAATATGTTAGCTTTTGTCAGCCATGTGACCTCTATCGTAGTTACATAAATCTGTTGTAGCATGGAAGACTATATGTAAATAAATGACTAAGCCTCTGTTCCAATAAAGCTTTATCCCCAAAACATAAAGGCAATAGTTTGCTTGTATCTATGCTATCCCATACAGAAAATGAGAAATTTGGGCAACAATATATTTAGATGACATGCTCTGGATCATGCAACTAATTGATGATTAAATAAACTCAAGGCTTATAGTCATTCAGTCCTGCAAATATATTTTGGTTGAATCACACAAAGGCACAAAATGATTCAAATTGTAAGCATGTAAAAATTGGGAAAAATCACATAAATGGATGTTCAGGTTTTCTTAAAAATTGTAACATGGAAATACTGGACTCATATTCCCACAAGGCAATAGTTAGTTGGAGCTAAGTAACTGCTCTCTCATTGCATATATTCTCAGTCCCACCATTTCTTATGTCCTTGTATTTGGCCCAGCACACTCATTTATTTCATTTTGTTGGCCCCTGTTGACATACGAATTTACTTCAATGGACTGAGCTCAAGCCTCCTAATGTCCCAGCCCTAGGTCTTTTCCACTTGACTACTTTACCAGGTCAAGTGACTGCAATATGATAAGTTTAAGGTTTTAAAACTTGGTTTTAAATTTTGAGAACTCCTTTGCCTATGAGAAGTATTTTCCTCCTCTATGGATTTCTGGAGATGATGAGACTTTCTGATTTAATTAGTTTAGAATCCATAAAATTGTGTTTCAGAGAAGTGATTTGTGACCAAATCTTTCCTTTATTATAGTCAAAAGTATAATTTGCAATGCCTACTGAGGTGATTTTAAACTGTGGACTGTCTTTAATAAGTATTTCTTAGCACCTAAGCTTGAAATATTGGAAGAGAATGTGGCCGGGGAGTGATTTAAGGACAAGTGCTCTCTCCACACACTTCGGAACCTATCTTACTAAAATTTATGGTCATTAAATGAATTTTAAGTTGGAGAATTACTTGGTGTCACAACACTTGATAAATTTACATTCATAAAGACTCTTTGTCTTTATTTAAAAATAAGTGAAAGCATTGACATTTCTTAGAAAATTCTACCTCATGCAGTAAGCTTTGTACAGTGCACATGTTTTTCTGGTAATTAGCTGCCTTTACCCAAAAGTTGAAGACAGCCACTTGATTATGATTAAAGATACTTCTTCATTATACAAATTTACGTCAAACAACAAATACCTATATTAGCACTACTCTCCCCAAAGACTTGTAGCAGATCCTATATTAGAAACTGAAGGTCATGTCTATGGAAAGAGGAAAAGAAAATGGAAGGGAATTAACATTAATTAGCCTTTACTGCAGTGCCAATCAGTGTACTGGGTGATTTATAGACATTTATTCTGAGTTCACAAAAAACTCATTAAATTAGTAGATGCTTTTGTCATTCACATTAAGTAGGGGAAAATGAAGTTGAAGAGTATGTAAATTACCTGTTCCAAACCATGTTAAGTGACAGAAGCTGGATTTTTCCATGCAAATCTGTTGCTGGGGGTAGAGGAACAGTAATGGATGTACCTGGTAGACAGCAAAACTAGAGGTTATAGTAATAGTTATCTTTCTGTTTAACTAGCTGGCTTCACTAGATCAGAGTAAGATCCAATCAGGACAAAAGGCAAGGATCAAAGATGAAATAAGCAAAACCACCAGAAGGTATCCAGACTGTGAAAAGGTATATTTTTATGATTACACACAAAACAGGCTGGTGCTGTTGTGGTTACTCTGGCAGTCAAATGAAAGACTCCTGCTCTGGGAGGTTTCTCCACAGAAGTGCTCCCAATTTGCAGAACTCTAATAAAGGCTTCACATATTCATCAATCCATTCTGAGCTCTTGTGGCATTCTTTTTGTCAAGGATTTTGAATGAGATTATTTGCCTGTAGTTATTAAGGTTTTTGTAGAGGCATAAAAAGTAAGCTTTCCTCAAAAAGCCTTTAACTCATTAAGTCCTGTTGTGCCTTTCCTGCCCCCTTACATTATTCTTTTCTGCTCGCAGAGAAAATCCATGCATATATTTTCCATGTCTTAAAAAATTGCTGGCAAGGGTGCTGAGAGAAAATTTCTAAGAATGCCTCCTGGCATGACATAAGGTGAAGTCTTACATGTAAGTAATAGACATAGTTTCCAAAAGAACTTTTTAAGCAGTTGAGTGAAATTTGTAACAGAATTTTGTACAGTCTTGCAAACCTAATTGAGCATGAAGATGCATGTGCAAAACATCAAATGTTCAAAAAACATTTTGTGCACACTGCCCATTTTATCATTGACATAAATGACTCAAAATATAGGGACAAGTCTGAAGCTATGCCTTTTGTTGCATATCAAGCTCTTTAGCATTTAAAAGGGTTGCTATGCAAGAACAGTGGGAAACCAACTGTCAGACAAATCACAGTCTAATGGTAATTATTCAATTGTGTATTATTTTGTTCTTCATAACTCTATCACCTTTATTGCATACTGCTTATTTTTGTTATTTGTAACTCATTTTCTATTTTTTCGGATCTTCCTCTAGGATGATTTTATTACATTAACAACATTATCATAGTCAAGATTAAGCAAGGCAATGAAGCTTTAGTAAAATAAAGATTTATATATGTAAATTCTCACACTCCCTATTTGAGGCCATTCTAACTAACCAATGCAATAGTTTTTGAAAAATTGGTTAATGCAACTTGAAATAGGAGGAAAATTCAAATCTTAGCACACTGAAATTAGCACACTTAGACATTTTTGCAGATATGATATAATGACTTCTGCAGAACCATTCAGAAGTGGTCATAAGAAATATCCATCTATAAGACAAACCACTCTAGCATTTTAAACAAAAAGAAAAATTTAATACAGGACATTTTATGCTTATAAAATCATTAAAAGGACTAAAAGACCAAGATTTAGACTGGGAACCGTGTAAAGCTCCCAGAACAATGTTGCATGATTCCTCTAAGGAGCTACTATCTACACCATAACCAGCAATGAAGGAAGAGAAAAAGCCATTATAAAATGTGCTGTGCAAAAATATCACATCATCTGAACTATGATCTAGAAACCAGAGTGTCACTGACAGGTCTGTTAGATCCATAACCACTCCATGCTCACTAGATCTATACCAGCAAACTAGATGTTTCATATGCCAGCATGTCTCCTAGTATTAAAGATAGTTGTGAATACTAATGTTGGGTAAGTGCCTCTGATTGGTAAAAGCTTGAAACAACTACAAGGAAGTTTGGAAATGTAACTTTCAATTTCCCATCATCTGCCATTCAAGAGGATACTATAAGAGCTGAAAGAGACTTTGAATGAAGCAGTCTACCACATCTAATGCACCAAAGTCCCAGAAGGAAACTTTATCACAAATTCCAGTTTTAAAAAATGAAGAAGGGAGGAGAACATAGTTCAGTGGCAGAGTACTTGCCCAGGCTGCATAAAGCCCTGGGTTCTATAGTCAGTACCACAATAAATTAAAAAATAAAAGAAAACCCTCTCTTTAAAAATTAAAGTAAATAAATAAAAACTGAGAAACTGGTTACTTTTAAGAATGAATTTAATACTTATAAATAAGAACAGTATAGAAATGAGTGATTTAATAATCACTGTTAAATTGCTAAAACATGCTAGGCATATACTTAATTGCTATATTTGGGGACTCAATGTATGAGGTAATATTTATTGTTCACTTACACTGTTCAAAGAATTGTGCAAGAGGAGTCAGACATGATCCTTATCCTCTAGTTCCATCCATTTCACTGCAAATGACAGGATTTAATTTCCCTTCATGGTTAAATTACACACACACACACACACACACACATTTTCTTTGTCCATTCATCAATTGGTGGACACTACGTTGATGTTATATCTTATCTATTGTGAATACTACTTCAGAAAGCATGCATAAGTAGATATTTTGGCACACACCTCATCAATAAATGAGTATTATCCCTGGTACATTGCATTATAGAGAATATATCTTATCAGTGCTTATATATCTCTTGTGAAAACTAAAATGTATATTAGGGTATTGTGAAAATCTCAGTAATTCTAGAAAGTGGAAATGTTACAGAATTTTCTAGTTAATATGGTAAAACTAGAGAATAACAACAAAATAATAAAAAGATATTTCCGCCTAAAAATATTTTACAGCATGCTAGTAAATAAGTCTGAGGTCAATGTACCAATAAAAAGATAATTAGAGAATTACTTATAAATAACAAAAATGAAACATGGCAAAAGTGTTGTCAAAGGAAAATTATAGAATTAAATAGCTATGTCAATAAAATTGAAAAATCAAAATAATTAAACTACTCAAAAATCCCAAGAAGAGAATAAAAAGTAAACCAATAGAAAAAATAATTGAGGAAATATTAATAACATTGTATACCAGTGATCTGGAGAATAAATGTCCATAGTGATCCTAATTAAACAAACTGGCTCATTAGGAAAAAATAAATCTAACATTCAAATGTCATTAGGTAACATAATAAAACAGGGGAAAAAAAATCACATATTCACATAATCAGAAAAGCCAAGTGGAGAATAACCACCATCTGTTTTAAATGAGACTATTTTGCACCAATCTATGCAATAACATCTTAAAATCTAGAAATATAGATAATTTCCTAAGAAATATAAGTTGGCAACATTTGTTATTCAGCTAAAAAGTACTATAGACCATTCCACACAGAAAAATACAGTTGCTGGAGAACATCATCTTGAGCGATGTTAGCCAGGCTCAGAAGACCAAAAATCATATGTTCTCCCTCATATGTGGACTTTAAATCTAGGGCAAATACAGCAATGTTGTTGGACTTGGGTCACACACTAAGGGGAGAGCACATACGGGAGGAATGGGGATAAGTAGGAAACCCAAAACTTGAAAGTGTTTAATGTCCTCACTGCAGAGGAGCTAATACAGTAACCTTAAAACGATAAAGGTCAATATGGGAAGGTGACCGGGAAGTAATGAAGAGGTCAGGTAGAGATGAATCAACTTGGGTCGTAACACATTTGTACATGGAAGCAATGCTAGGAATGTCTCTGTATAGCCAACCTTATCTCAACTAGCAAAAACGCTTGTCTTTCTTATTATTCTTTATGTCTTCTCTTCAACAAAATTGGAGAAAAGGGCAGAACAGGTTTTGCCTGTAAGTGAGGAGGGTGGGGGGAGAGGGAGGAGGTGGGGGAGGCAGGGGAGAGAAATGGCCCAAACAATGTATGCACATGTGAATAAATGAATAAAGAAAAAAAAAGAAAGAAAAATACAGTTGCAAAGAATTGACCTAAGAAAAGCATGAGACCTATAGGGCTTCCCAGGGGAATTCCACAAAATTTTCAGAGATCTGCTATTCCTAATGCTCTAAAACTATTATAGACCACTTAAAAAGAAAGAAAATTTCTGAATTCTTTTTATGTTGTGAAGTGTAGCAATGTTAGCCAAATGAAAACTATAGTCTGGTATCACCTATAAATATTTGATGCAAAAAACCTTAAATAAAACATTAGCAAACAGAATCCAGCAGCGCATTAAAAAATAACATATTGCTTGTGATTACATAATGAATTGGGGTTTATTTGACAATGCAATGGAGGTTCAGTACGAAGAGAAAATGAACACAATTATCATATTAATAGAACTAAGAAGAAAAAACATGTTTTCATCTCCATAAGATGCCTTAAAACTATTCCACTAAATTCAGCAACTATTAATTTTTAAAAATATGAAATTAAATAGGACTTGATGGATACTTTCATGCATATAATAATCAGCCCCATGCTGGCCTGTTTCTCAATTCATACACATCCTCACTGAAGTATGCTTTCTGTTTCTGCTACTACTTACTTTGCATTAGATGTAAAGTACTTATATTAGAGAGAACAATTGGAAACATAAATTTAGAAGAGTTACATGATCTCTACTTGAAGATATTATGATTTTGTTACTGAAAACCCCAAAAGAATCAATGCTAAAATATTATAAATATCAAAATAATTTAATATTGATATAGTAAAATTAACATACTGGATACAATAGGCTTCACATATGAAACTAAACTGTTAGAAGATATACTGGAAAAATGAACCATATTTCCTCACCTCAAAAATATTCTTTATCATGAGCTCAACACCCTAGGCCTTATTCATTTATTATGAATTCTATAAATATGCCTGAAAACTCACTGATGATTTCACATTACAAAGATAGTAATTCTGCTCTAGTTAACTAACAAAGTAGTATGTTCTCAATAAAATTACCACTGGACATTTTTGTGTGCTAAATAATATATTTAAATAAATTCCTTTTGGAAAAAAGCAAACAATCAAAAACATCCAGAAAATATATAAAAAGAAGAACTGGAAGGGGTAGAATATGTTTTGATAGAAATACCAAAACATAATACATACTATAATACTTCTCTACTAAAAACAAATGAAAAAGAACATCCAGAAGGAGTCCCCATATAAGGAAATATTGTATATGGTAAGGTTGATATCTCAAACCAGAGTGAAAAAGAATTTTTAATAAGTGGTGTTAAGGTAAACTAAACAATCACATGGAAAAATAATCGGATCCATTTTTGACTCTTTACATAAAGATAAATTCCAAATGAACCTGTTATTAAATTATAAAAAATGAAAACATGAGTATTAGAAGAAAATATTGACACATGTCAGAATGACCTGGGAGTGGGTAACTCCTAACTATTAATAAAATTCCAAAAGCAATAAAATACTGAGAAACATAAATAGAAAAAACAAAATTTTGCACAATAAATTTTCAAAAACAACCTGACCAGAAAACAAACAACAAATTCCAATGAAGATGCCGGGTGGGGGGAGTCTTCATACACTGTTAATGCAAATGTAAATTAGCACAACCATTATGGAAATCAGCACAGAGGTTTTTCAAAACACAAAAATTAGACCTACTTTTTGACCAGTATGACTCCTGAGCATGTATCTGAAGGAGTGTAAATCAATGTACAAGAAAGACACATGCACAGCCATGTTCATCACATCACTATATACAATAACCAAACTATTGAATCAGCTGGGGTACCCTACAACTGATCAATGAATATATATATGTGCATATATATATAGTGGAATATTACTCAATTGTAAATAAAAATGAAATATGTCATTTTCAGGAAAATGAATGGAACAGGATACCAGCATGATGAGTGAGAAAAGCCAAGATAAAAAAAAAAAGCTAAATATCACATGTTCTTTCTCATTTGTGGAATGTAGACTTAAAATGATGATGGTGGTGATGATGAAGATTATGATATGATGATGCAAGAGACTGTCTGAGGGGGTAATCAACAGAAGGGGTGAGGAGAGAAAGAAAGGATACTGAAAGGTAAAGAGGGTGAAAGTATGCTACACACACACACACACACACACACACACACACACACACACACATATATATGAACACAGCACAATGAAACCCACCAAATACTGTTTAAAAAAGGCAGGTGGAGTGAGAAGAGAATGGAAATGTAATGGATAAGGGTGAACTTGTTCAAAGTACACTGTGCACATGTGTCAAATTATCACAAACTCTCTGGTATTATTAGTGTATGCTATTTCAAAAATATAATAAAACAATTAAAAATAAAAATTAAATTATAAAAGCAATATAATACTCAGAAATATAAAAAGAAAAACAAAATTGTGAACAAAATTTTTAAATGGTGTGACAGGAAAGTGTATTTTCAAAATAGGTACAATGAGTTATTATTACAATTTTATAAAGAGCTTTTGAAGATTGGGAAAAAATTAATGTACATAACTATGGGCAAAGATATGAACAAACGTGCACAAAAATATCATTGTAGGATTAAATAGGCAATTTTTAAATGTTGGAGCATCAATTGCCATCATAAAAGATAAAAATCAATGAAATTAAATATTTGCAATGTTTTATTTGAATTGAAAGTATCAATATGAGCTCCTGATTTGCTTTTTTCTGTAAAAACAGATACTTCCTAGCTCTATCTTCCATAAAGAACCAGAAATAATGACAGCCCAATAGCAATGAACACTTCTAGATTCCAGATTGTGATATTCAAATATTGCCACCTGGGTTATAGCCATTTGTTATGGCAGCCCTAGCAAGTTAATGTAATTGAATTGGACAACTAAAATATGGACCTCTTGATATCAAGTGGTACATTGGGAGGAACACAGTACTATGTATGAAGGATGCTCACTTCCTCCTACTAAAAACTTAGTCTGAGCCTAATTGAACCAAGCCTCTATATGTAAATATCCATTTGCAAGAAATACAAAAATAAAGAATCAGGTAAAATAACATCATAAGCATACAGTCGAACTCACTATGTGATTTCTTCAACAAATAGTACCAGAAATGTAGCAGAAGGGTAATTATCATAGAATAAATGTGCTTTAAAGGACATGTCAACTATATAAAATTCTGGACTCTGGAACTTAATTTGAACAAATCATCATTAAAAAAAACTATGGAAATTTTGGGGAAATTTTCACAAAAATTATTAAATGATAATAATAAATAGCTAATCTTGAAAGATTAAGATGACATCAATGTTGTGTTTTTTATCTCATTTTATTGTGGTAAGAACACTACTCTCACCACATTGTTTACATTTTTTTTTTGACATTGCTCCACCACAGGAACTAGCAGTCACCATTCTATTATCTGATTCTGAGTTTGACTATTTTGGATACTTCATGAGTACAATTATGCAGTATTTGTCTTTCAGTGGCTACATTATTTCACTTTACATATCTTCAAGATTCATTCATGTTTTTGTAAATTACAGGATTCTCTTCTTTATAGCTAAGTAATAATGCAACTTGTGTAAATACAGTTTTCAAAAACCATTTTTCCATTGATGGACATTTAAGTTGTTTCCACATCTTGGTTAGCATGAATAACGCTGTAATGAACATTAGTATGTTAGTATCTCTTTGAGATCCTGATTTCAGTTCTTTTAAATAAATAAAAGATTGATGGGTCATATGGCAATCTTAGTTTTAGTTTTCTGAGGAACCTTAGGAAATTGCTATCTTTATAAGTGGCTATCACATTTTGCATACCCAATAGTGTACAAGCATTCTAATTTCTCTATATGGCAGCAAACATTTATCTTTTGGTATGTAATGACCAATCTAAAAGATATGAAATGATGTTTCATTGTGGCTTTGGTTTGCTTTCCTTGATGAATCATGATATTGAGCATGTTTTCATAGATGTGTTAGAAATTTATATGTCTTCTTTGGAGGAATGTTTATGCTAGTTTTTAGCCCATTTTTTTACTAAACTTTTTTTTTTTAAGAATCATCTCAAGTTCACAACAAAATAGAAAAGAAGGTACATCCTCATTAAGGTGATGCATTTGTTACAACTGATGACATATATTGACATACTACAGCCAATTGAAGGTGATAACTTGCATTAGGGTTCAATCTTAGTATTATACAGTCTATGGGTTTGGAAAAATGTGTAAGAATCTATATCCACCATTATAATATCATGCAGAGTATTGTTGCTGTCCTAAAAATCCTCTGTGCTTCCCTTATTCTTTATTCCTTTCCCTATCTCCTGGAAACCACCCTGGTGTTTCTACTTTGTCCACTGTTTGATTTCTTCCTACAATGACACATGGTTAGAATCATAAGTTTGTAGTCTTTCCATTTGCCTTCTTTCACTTAATATGCATTTAAGGTTCCACTATGCTTTTCATGGTTTGATAGCTCATTTCTTTTTAATCCTAAACAATATTCCACTGTCTGGGTATATCACAGGGTTTTTTTGTTCATTAACCTACTCAAGGACATCTTGATTGCTTCCAAATTTTGGCAAACTTCTATAAATAATCATGCGCATGTTTTTGTGTGTACATAGTTTTCAGCTTTTTGGGGTACATACCACGGAACACAATTGCTGGCTACTATGATGAGATTATGTTCAGTTTTATAAGAAGTTGGCAGACTACTCTCCAAAGTGTCTGTACTATTTTCAATTCCCACCAGCAGTGAATGAGAGTTCCTGTCAATCCACATCCTCACCAACTGAGGTTTTTCTTTCCAAGCCCTTAAAGGTAAGATGTACTTATGGAACTATTGATGGGTAAAATGTTATGATTTCTGGGTTTTGCTTTAATATAGTCCAAACAACAAAAAAGTTCAAAATTAAATTTTTATAATGTCAAAATAAAAGTTTAGGAGTAGAAGATAAATGAAACAAGATTAAGAAAATACTGATTATTGCAGAAATTGAATGTTGAAAAGATATGAGTTTATTGTGTTCTCTGTCCTCTTTGTATGCTTGAAAATTAATATAACAAAGAGATATCTAAGTATCTTTTAAGGAATACTTGAAAAAAGCCAAACTCATGTTTAAAAGGAAAAATTATAATTAATACAAAGAGCTAAAAGCGAGAGTTAGTAAACTGAAAAACTAGATCTGATTATATATATATATATATATTGAAAAATATATCTTAACAATGTATGTACATGTGAATAAATGAATAATAAAAAAAGAAAAATATATCTTTACTGTGACAACATACCTAACATAGAAAACTTACAGGAAGAGGAAAGATTTACTTTAGCTCATGGTTTCAAGAGTTTAGTCCATGGTTCTTGCCTCCATGTGCTTGGGTGAAACAGCATGGCAGCAGGAGTATGTGGCAGAGGAGCTTATTTACCTCATTTTAAACAGGAAGGGAAGAGAGAAGGAGAGAGGAAGGGCAGGGGTCAGGGACATGGACAAGATACCCCAAGAACCCACCACCAGTCAGCTACTTTCTTCAGCTAGATCCTGTTCCTTAAAGTTTCCAGAACCTCCCCAAACAACACCAACGCCTGGGAATGTAAGCTTTAACACATGAGACTTTTGGGGGAACATTTCATATTCAAACCATAGCACAAAAAACGCATTGAAAAATAACCAAGAGATGGAATAAATGAAACAAGGAGGACAGAATATGTCTAACATATCCATTAGAAGTACTAGAATAAGCCGGGTAGCTCATGCCTGTAGTCCTAGTTAATCAGGAGGCAGAGATTGGGAGGAGTACCATTCAAAGCCAGCCCTGGCAAATAGTTGGAGAGATCCTATCTCAAAAATAGCCAACACAAAATAAGACTGGCAGAGTGGCTCAAGTGGTATAGTGACTGCCTAGAAGTACAAAATAAAACAAAAGAAAGAATGAGAAATAAAAAACATTTGAAAAAATAATGGCTGAAAAGTATAAAGAGCTGATGTACAACAAGGATCCTTCATTTTAAAAAGTACCAAACAAGTTTTTTAAAAAAGAAATACACACCTGGATCATCATGGAAAAACCATACAATAACAAAGAATAACAGAAGAACTTGAAAGTAACTAGAGAAAAAAAGTAAGACAAAAGTAAGAGCAACCATTAGAATGGCAATAGAGTTTTCAATAGTAGTAACAAAACTAGGAGCTGTTGGACTAACATTTTCAAGGTCTTGGTAGCAAATCATTGTCAACTCAAAACTTTATCCTCTCATACTATAGCATTCAAAAGTGAATGCCAAATAAAGGGGTTTTCAAACAAACAAAAAGTTACACGTGTTATTTCCGATAACGTGCTGGTAAATGCTTAATCACTGACTCTGGAGGATGGAGGAGCAATCAATACAAAGGTCAACAAATGCAGTTGAGGAAGAGGTATGCATTAGTTAAATGTTCTATTTCCAACATATGGCAAAATAGATTGGAATGCCATACAAAATAGGAAGATATTCAGAAGCATAAGTCTTGAATATTTATTACCTTTCTTTTAAACATAATTTATTTAAATGTGTACTTAATTTAATTTTCAATAATGCCTGTGTTTTACATTCAGCTTGCAAAATTGTTGAAAATTTGTATTTTGGCTATTGTGAATTGGTACACACCAGTTAACACATAACAGTGATTACTTACTAAGAAACTTTCAGTAAAAGAATTTGTAGAGAATGAAAACACTCTCCAAAGTTAGTTCTGAGTTGCAAAAGAAATGGTGCACAAAGAAATTGATAAGCACATGGGCCAGGAATGGTAGTACATGGCTTTAATCCCAGCTACTCAGAAGGCAGAGACAATAGGATCATGGTTCAAGACCAATAAGGACAAAGTTAGTGTAAAACTAACATGAGGCCCTAAGTTCAGTTTCTAGTATCACAAAAAGAAAAAAATGATTAGCAAGTGAGAAAATGCAAATACTGAAATTATGTCTACTTTGGTGGGTAGTAACATGATGAAACTTAAAAAACCCATAATGGTAATATATACGATGTAAGGCTAAATTACTCAAAACTTGCTAAGATTTTTGCATAATTCTGGAGAAGGAAGATAATAGATTTTGTTAGATGTTTATGCTAAAATTCTAATGAAAACCATTAAAATAAACTCCAAGACCGATAGAGGAGAAAACTTAATTAAATGAACAAAACAAGAGTTGACCAAAGCACTGAAAGAGACCAAAAGAAGCATGGAAAATTATGCTACAGAGAAAACAAAATTTCTTCTTATATAAAGCCCAATTACAACAGTAGTCACAACTGGTGTAATTAGAATCAACAAATTTTTAAGAAGTTTGCATTCTCATATTAGATTTTGAAAGATGTAGGTATACACTGTTTACACCGGTAGTACATGAAACATAAGGACAAAGAAAGAACCAAATATTTATAAAAGAAAACTCAATGGACTTGTGTTAATCTCTCTGTGCCTAAATATCCTTTTATATGAAATGCAGATAATAAGATTTCTGTCTTATAAAGTTATTGAGAAAATTCATTGAATTAATATATACAAACTATCATTCTCTCACACAAATTGAATGATTTCAGAAAATTCATCACATATTTTAACTATATCAAGATAGTCCATATTATAGACCATTTCAGTAACTACTGTACAATTAAAATATAATTAGAAAAAAAAGGACCAATACATTTGGAATACCTAACACCAGCAACAAAAACTCATTTGTATCTAATCCATAAGGAAGAAAAAATCATAATGAGAATGTTAAAAACCCACAAAACTTAAACCTAAACAATATTGAAAAATAAAACTTACTGGAGGCAACAAAGGTTATACTAGTGGAAATTAGTAACCTTAAATACTTTTGTTAAAAAAGAGAAAGGCTAAAACTAATGAGCTATTAAGTTAAAAGTTGGAAAATTGATTAAACTCAGCAATGCTGGAAAATAATGAAGATAAGGGCAGGCATTAGTGAAGTAGAGAACAAAAAGATCACAATAGAGAGGTTTTTTTTAAAAAAAAAAAAAACCTTTGCTCAAGGAAAGGCATAATAAAGTAGATGGCTCGCTGACAGAACTGATCTAGTGAAGAAAATCTACATACAAGGCAATGGTATAAAATATTAACAGAATATTACAGAAAATGTTAATAAATTTGAAAATTTAGATAAAACAGGCATGTTTCTAAATAAATACATTTCTGAAATATTGAGATCTCACTTCACTGTCATATAATATAAAATTTAAAAGATAATTTAAATGTCATAAATTTATTTCTTTATCATAAAAGTGAGTAAATACTTTGGCTTATAGAAACCAATCAGATGAGGGCTAGAGAGGCAGCTCAGAGGTTTTATCAAGGATACAGGGCCCTAGACTTCTCTTCTAACACTTATGTGTTATAAGTCATTATCATGGTTCAAAATGGAGCACTATATGTGTGATCAAGAATTCCCACAAAAGGACTTTTCTCTCTACATCAACTCTTTTAAAGCAGGCACACTGTAAGTCCCATACTACACTCTTATACACATTTCACTTGGCTCCAAGGAAGAATAGAAAAGTCTTTCACCATAGGTGGCACTGTGTTCACCTATAAATTGGAGTTCTATTACTTAAGAGAAAGGAAAGTATGAATGGAGATTAGAAGCTACAACACTGCTAAAAATGTAAAAATAGTCTTTAATAAGACTGTATTGAAATAAAGATAGAAACTTTAATAAGCCTATAAATAAATAAATGGAATCAGTAGTTTAATATCATTTTTCCCACAAACACACACACACACACACACACACACATAAAACACATACACCAGGGTTAGATGGCATTACACAAAGAGTCCTACCAAACACTCAGATAATTTTTTCAATTTGTGCACATTATTCCAGATTAAGAGAAAAGCAAAACTTTTTTCTCAGTTCATTTTATGAAGCTAAATAAAATTCATACTAAAAGCAGAACATAAGAACTCCATAGAAAGGGAAAATTACAAGTTAATCCTACTAAACAAAGATGGAATTAGTCTAAACAAAATAGCCATAAGCTGAATACAGCTTATATATGTACATCTACATACCCAATTAATTCCAGGAATAGTAATAAATGGCAGAAAATGACAACATAAAAAACATAAGATCACAATAAAGAAGACTATGCTCATGATCAGAAGAAAGCTCACTTGATATAATTAATTCACCATGAATGTGATAAAGCTTGCCAAAGTAGAAATCAAAGAAAACGTGAAAAGAATACTAAAAACAAAATCTTTTTAGGGTATGGGGGAACTAGGGAGATGTTGGTCAAATGCAATATTTCAGTTGTAAAATGAGTTAAATTTTGAGATCTAACACAAGACGAAAGTATAGTTAATGGTACTGTACGGCTTACTTGAAATTTACCAAGAGAACAGTCCTCACCAGACACAAACACACACACACACGCACATACATATACAAACACAAATGTTAACTACTGTTAATGATGGGTGATACTCATAATTCAATAATGACAAGTTTAGAATGAAGACATACAAAATGTTTAGAGCAATATAACATTTTAAATGCTTAAAAAAACTAAATATCCATTAGTAGGAGAAGAGAAAAATTATGATTATATTAATTTAATGGAATCCTATGCAGGAATATAGATGAAAAAGATCAAAGAAAAAAATCACTTTGCATTTATGAGTGAAATTGGATAGCCGCAGAGAGTGGCTCAATTTCATATGGAAGCAAATTTGCCTTAGGAAGGAATGGAACTTCTCTGAAACTCCAATAGGGAAAAGAGGAAAATAAAGACAGATTGCTGGTTGTCGAGCATCGTGTATAAAAACATCTCTGGGGAATGAAGGGACCAATCTTCCAAGCAGTAAATTAATAGCATTGATCAAACCATAAAATTATGACTAATATGCACATGCACTTATACAAAAAAAGGCTTATTGTGAATCCACTTGTTTGTTAAATGATAAAACTCATATAACAAACAATCTAAAGGGAATATAAATCCTTTCCTCTAACACAAGTATAAAAATTCTCTGTTACTTGATTCAGGTAAAAACATGTTAACATTAAGTAAAGTGGTGGTGTTTCTGTTACCATACAACATAGTTGAATTAGCAAGAAGTATCCTATTTGATTTAGGGTCCCTGTTTCTGTGGTCTTTTTTGAGACTTTTTTGCCACTAGATGGTGATACTGAGAATCAAGAACTTCAATAAATTCTTCAATAACAGCCACTTTCCATCAAGCAATTTTCATCAGATTTTAAATTTATTGCAATAAATATCACTGTGTCTTAAGGAACCAATTATTAAGTAGCCAATCCTATGAAAGGGACCATAACAAGCCACTCCAAAATATACCACTTTAGCTTGAGGATTATTTTGAGGTGAAGGCAATTAAGAAACCACAAGTGCAGAAAAAGCTCTTTGACCTCCCTCTGTCTGCCTAAAAGTAGGACAGAAATTTCCATTTGTAAAGGTGTTCTCTTTTCTCTCAAACAGGGAGAACAGTCCTTATCACTGGAGGCAGAAAGTTGGCACTGACCTGGGTCTATATAAATAAACCTTTTAAAATAATTCTTATCTTGCAATAATTTGCCCATAAATTTACCTTCACACAATTTACTGTCTCTTTTTCTTTTATCTTGTTCATAGTTTATTACATTTCATTAAAATGATATATAATTAGCCAGGTGTAGTAGCATGGTTGTCCATGCCTATCATCTCAGATACTCCAGAGACAGAAGTTGGGAAGATCATGGTTTGAGACTAGCTAGGCAAGAAGTTAGCAAGATCCTAGTCTCAACCAATAATATGGGTGTGGTGGAGTGCGCCTGTCATCCCAGCTACAGGGGATGCATAAATAGGGGAATCACAGTCCATGTCAGCCAGGGTAAAAATGAAAGATCCTTTCTAAAAAATGGCTAAAACAAAAAGGGCTGAGGGCATGGCTCAAGTGGTAGAGCATCTGCCTAAAAAGCATGAGTTCAAACCCCAGTACCACCACGAAAAAATTTTTTATAGAATCCCCCAAGTCTATCCACTTCTTTGAATCTTCACTTCTTTTTTGTAAAGGCTTACTTGCATATAAAAATTAAAGTATTAACATCAAATAAAATTAAGCAATTTTAAGCTAACTTTATCAATTTAATTCATAGGCCAGTTTAATTCAGTAGCAGAACATAAACTGGTAAAGATATTTTTCTCCCCTACAATTCTGGCAACCATGCAAGAATGGTTGAGAAACTCCATAGCTGCACAGGCTATAGTTGAGATCAAGGTCTACCTGATAAAGCCAGTGAAAGGGAAAAAAATCTTTTCTTTTCCTTTTTAAAACAATTTTATTAGCATAAATATATTGAACAAAGGGGTTTCATTATAGTATTTACATATATAAATATAATATATTTTGATCAAATTCACCTTGTCTATATTACTCTTCCTGACCCCCTTTTTAAGTTTTCATTGTTATTTTCATACATATTTATAATGTACTTTGATCATATTTTCTATTATACCCTGCTTTTATCCCACCCCTTCCTACAGGTTTCACACTCCAAAGTCCCCCCTTTTGCAACCATGTATTATTATTATTATTATTATTATTATTATTATTATTTAGGTCTAGATTCTGCATATGACTGAAGACATGTAGTATCTGCCTTTCTGAACTTGGCTTACCTTTCTTAATATGATGATCTCAGTTCCATCCATAAAAGGCAAAACTTCTTACCACATCAGCCTCCTACATTTCTGCCAGCAGGGTTCAGTCAAATGAGAGCATAAAAGTCTCTTTGTCTTTTCCTTTCCTAATTTGGATTAGCAGAATAAAACATTCATAAAAATTAGGGCTCAGTGGTTAAGTGTTTGCCTAGCATGCACAAGGCCCTGGGTTTGATCCCCAGTACTGCAAATAAAATAAAAGAGTTCTTTGGTTATTGTAACTCCTGTGAATTTTGTTTTGAGTACTCATTGGTTATTGATCTGTTTCTTCCCAGGGGTAGCTGTAGTTGTCCTCTTTGTCTATTCTTTGTGTCATTTATCCTAAGAGGTGAAATCATAGGTATTATAAGCCTATTATTAGAGCTTGCCTCATAGATCAAGGAGTTTACAGTTCTTATGAAACCAACGTGGACATACTTTGCTGTGCCTCACCATTTTAAGACATGTTCAAGATTCTCCTGTCTTGTTTTGCATTGTAAGAACTTTCTCAGAAAGCTGCCAAGGGTACAGAAAGTCAGAACTGTATCTGTAAGTGGTCAACCATTGGGCTGGAGTCCTGAAACATCAAACCGTGCCAGCTCCTGGGGGGAGTTTGTCTAAATAAAGGGTCTTCATGTTTTCACTTTTTTTTTGTTTCAGAACTAGTCTGCATCTAATTTATATCTTCCATGTGACAAAGACCCACCCAGTTGACTATAGTCTTTTGGAGTTCTTGTTTTACAGAATTAAAGAATGAAACTTACAGACACCTAAAGGGTGAGCAAGCAAAAAGTTAAAAGTTTATTGAAGCAAGCAGAGAAACCTCTGCACCAAAGGGGCTATACCCCAGAGTCTAAGCAGCTGTTGTTTCCCTTTTCCTCCCCCTTTTTCCTCAGGATTCCCTATGTGACTTTTCCCCTCAAACTGAATGAAGGCCCTTGGCCCTTTGATGTTCAGGGTGTTTTCAAACACAGGGTGAAGTAATGAGTGCAAGAGTCTGAGGTTTTTTGCAGATATAGCATTGACCACACCTCTGGGTTTTGTCGACCACTCTCATTCTGTTTTACAGCTTCCCTAGATTGTTCTTTATTGTGAGAAACGTTCTGTGAGAATGTTTACTGTGAGAAATGTCTAGCCGGTAATTTTCCAATAAGTGCCCCTAGTCCTTGACTCCTGTTTAGGTATGCTCCCTTTCTGTCTCAGTAGTATTTCACTTTTGTGTGAGATCAAAGACACAAGTTTTCACAAACACCATTCTCACTGCCTGTGACAAAGTCTTTGCTTTCTTTGAAGTGATCTTGGATCATGGGCATCTTTTGCACCATCTTTGGGGATCCCCTCTTGCATCCATGGTTAAGCCATGAAAGGCTGATTGGATTTGTTGTTGAATCACATTATAATAGATATACTTTGGGACAAGAAAAGTAGGGGTTCGAAAAGGGATAAAGGAGTGTCTTGGCTGTACCTTGTTATCTCCTTCCTCATTGCCTTATTAGTGCTGGAAAGTCCCATTTTAGTATAGCCTGCCTAGTGTTATGGTAATTAGTGGGTCCAAGATCGAAGGTATTGACAGTGAACCAGCAGCGGGGTGCTGCACTTCTTGCAATAAGCAATAATCGAGCAGAAATACAGGACACTACAGGCAGACCAGTTAAGACCAGTGACCACAAAGATGGTGACAAATCTGACAGACTGCCCTTGAGCCACATTGCACCTTCATTGTAATACGTTGGCATAGTAAGATCTCCACCCATAGGGGAGGTATAGCATGAATATAGGAACATTTTGAGCCATGTACAAAGTGGCACATGCACATTGAAGATCTCCTCCCTTTCCCAGAAAAACATAAGTATTTAAAATCTTTCCTGAGAAAGGAATGAATATTCAAACTCTTCCTCATAAAATGAAATATACATCTTGGGTCTTAACTGTTCTGCTTATGGAGTAGAGTGCTGCACTTCTTTTCTGTAATAATCTTTTCTCCTTACAACTAGTCTGCATCTAATTTCTATTCTACATGAGATGAAGAAACTACTCAACAATTGACAGCATCTCACTTGCGTATAAGACCAAAGACACAAGTTTTCACAAGCACCATTCTTCCTGCCTGTGGCAAAAAGAGCCTTTGCTTTCTCTCTTTGGACTGACTTTGCACTACTGGCATCCTTTGCATCCTTTTTGGGGATCACTTATTTGCAACCGTGATTAAGCCATAAAAGCCTGTATGTTTTGGTATTGAATCACATTACAATAGATACACTTTGGGAAAAGAAAAATGGAGAAAGAAAAGAGATAGAAGAGTGTCTTGCTAGCCTGAAAAACTCCTAGGTGGCAAAGATCAGACTTAGCACAAAAGCTAAGAGTTACAAAATATCCCTGGCCTGCATGCTATAAAAGGTACAAATGTAGGTGCTGAGAGAAAATAACTTCATCCAAGGGAAGTAAATCCTTAAAAAGCTTACTGAAAGAGGATGAAGAAACTCTTTGTATTAAAATACAAGAAAAAAGAATAAGAAAAAAGACATTAGATATTTATGGAATAATTTGAATATTCTTATTCAATATTCAATGTTTACATTACTTAATATTCATGAACATTCAATGTTGACAGAGGGCCAATAAAAACTAAATGACCTTTTAATTACTTTTTCAGTACCATAATTAAGGCTTCTACAAAGTTTTCTGTTCACAAAAGCCCAGAGTAGAGGAGTAATCCTTAAAGGTAGTACTCAAATGATTTCAAAATTCCATGACTTCAGGGGAAAGTGTTGCCCTTTTGAATTAAATTGAACTGTGGATGCTTGTAAAGAAAGTCCCTGTACTTTTTTTTAGCTTGCAATTTGTTTTGTTGCTTCACTACAATGTGGTCCATTAAGTTCTATTTCCTAAGATAGCTAGTAATGGCATTATCGTTGGACAATTTCCATGTACACTCAATGATCATCTTCTATTTCCTGAATGCAGCATACAGAATTTGAAGACTTTGTTAAGGTTGCAAAATTCCAAACAATTATTCCTCAAAATCAAAATTTTGCCTCTATTATTAAAAATTTCTTCCTATACCAAAGTATTCTTCTGTAGTTTTATAAGAATGTCTTCCAAAAAGATTATTATAATTATTATTTCCAACTATTTCATTTAATTAGATTGAATTTTAAAGATGGGTCCAAAAAAGATTACTAATTTCCCTACACTCACAAAATTATAATTGAGTTAGCTTGCACCAGATAGTTCAATATTATATTTATACTCAACTGAAGATAAGGTCAAGAGGTGCAACAAAGTCTGTATGTCCATATGTTTTTCTTTTACAAATTTTGTAGAGATGATAATGATGTTGAAGAACATAAAATGATAATTAAAATAACTGTCATTCATTAAACTCATTACTAATGAGCCAATCACTGTGCAAGACACTTCATGTCTGATATCTCATGTAGGTGGGCACCCCATCTCACACGACAGTGCTGCTCTGAGAACTTTGTCTCATATTTCACCTCATATTTCACTTACCCACATTATTCACTTCGGTACTGTATTCTGTGGAAATTATCTCGTAAGAATTAAACCCAAACAGCATTACCTAGAAATCATCATTTTTAAATAAAATAGCTTTATAATAAAATTAACATACCATAAAACTCATCAATTTAAAGTATGAAATTCTACAGGTTCTTTATTAGCACAAATTGAGTTGTACAAAATTAGAGGGGTTCATCATGACATTTCTGAAACTCATGATAATGTGCACTTTGATTTTATTCTTTCTCCCTCTATTGTTCTTTCTTATTTTCTCTTCCTCCCTCCACCATTTCCCTTCCCTTCTCATATGCCTAATACTCTGCTTTTACTATCATGACCTTGCTTTTTCCTTTTTATTCTGTTTTCCCTTAGCTTCCACAAATGGGAGAAAGCATAATATTTGTCTTCATGGGACTGACTTATTTCATTTAACATAATGATTTCTAGTTCCATCCATTTTTCAGCAAACAACATAACTCCATCCTTCTTAATGGCTGAGTGAAACTCCAATGTGTAGATACAGCACATTTTCTTTATCCATTCATTCTTTGGTGAGCATCTAGGCTGATTCCATATTTTGGCTACTATGGATAATGCTAGGATAAACATTAGTATATAGGTAATGCTATAGTAAACTGACTTTGATTATTTGGGGTATATACCAAGAATTGCTGTGACTACATGATATGTAAGTTCTATTTTTAGTTTTTTGAGGAACCTCCATATTGATTTTCATAGTGGCTTCACCAGTGTACATTCCCACCAACAGTGTATAAGGGTTCCTTTTCCTCTGGCATCCTCACCAGCATTTGTTGTTTGTTTTCTTGATGATAGACTTTCTGACTGAGGTGAAATGGAAACTCAATGTCATTTTGATATGCATTCCCCGGATTGCTAAGAATGTTGAACATTTTTTCATGTATTTATTGCTTATTTGTTTTTCATTTGAAAACTTTTGTTCAGTTCCATTATCCATTTGTTGATTGGCTTATTTGTGCTTTTGCTATTTAGTTTTAGCTCTTTATGTATTATAGATATTAATCTGTTAGATGAATTAGCTGGCAAAGATTTTCCCCCATTCTGTATCCTGTCCCTTCACTCTGTTTGCCACTTCTTTTGCTGTACAGAAGCTTTTTAACTTGCTACAATGTCATTTGTCAATTTTTCTAAGCTATTAAAGCTGTATTCACAAAGTTCCCGCCTATGCCTATATATTCAACTGTCGCCTCTATATTTACTTGTAGTAGTTTCAAAGTATAAGGCCTTATGTTAAGGTTTTTGACTCATTTTTAAGTGATATTTGTACAGGTGAGAGACAGGGATCTAGCTTCAGTCTCCTACATGTGGATATTCATTTTCCCAACACCATTTGTTAAAGAGGCTGTTTTTTTTCCAATGTAAGATTTTGGCACCTTCATCAAAAATCATGTGGTAGTACTTGGACTTATTTCTGGATCTTCTATTCTATTCCATTGGACTGTGTGCTGTTTGTGTGCCAGTGCTGTGGTGTTTTTGTTATTGTGGCTCTGTAGTATAGTTTGAAGTCAGATATGATGATACCTCCAACATTACTCTTCCTTGAAATAGATTTGACTCCTTAAGGAGTTTTGTGTTTTTATATGAATTTTAAGATTGCTTTAACTATTTCTGTAAAGAATGTTACTGGAATTTTTATGTGAATTACATTGAATTTGTACACTGCTTTCAGTAATATGATCATTTTAAGCATATTTATTCTGTCAATCATGAACACTGGATTCTGTCAATCCATGAACATTGAGGGTCTGTCCATCATCTAGTGGTTCTACAATTCTTACTTTTTATGGTTTCCATTATAAAGGTGTTTACCAACTCTGGTGATGTATAACCTTAGGTTTTATTTTTTGGTGGTATAGGAATTTGAATTCAGACCCTCATGCCTGATGGACAGGCCTTCTACCACTTAAGCTACACCCCTAACCCTTTTTGCTTTAGTAGAGCTGGAGGTGTGGCTCAAGTGGCAGAGCATCTATCTAGCAAGCACAAAGAACTGAATTCAAACCTAGTACCACCAAAAAGGTGGGGACTGAGGTGTGGCTCAAGTGGTAGAGTGCCTGCTTAGCAAGCACAAGGCCCTGAGTTTAAACCCCAGTGTCTCCAAAAATATGCCTTTTTGCTTTAGTTATATTTCCAATAAGATCTTGTGCTTTTTCCCTGGGTCAGCCATGGACCACAATCCTCATACTTATATCTACAATGCAACTGGGATTTCAGGTATGAGCCACCACACCTGACTTATTTGTTGAGGTGGGGTCTGGCTAACCTTTTTGCCTGAGCTGGCCTCAAACAATGATCCTCTCCAGATCGCTACCTGCTGAGGAGCATTATAGTTATGCTCTACTATAATCAGTCTTGTATCTGGTTTTTTTAAGATATTGTAAATGGGATTGTTTTCCTGACTTCTTTTTTAGCTAGCTCATTGTTGGTGCACAGAAAGGTTACTGAAATTCACATTGATTTGTGTCTTGAAACTTTGCTGAAAGGGTTTATCAGATCTAAGAGTTTTCTAATGGAATCTTTATGGTCTTTAAAGTAAAGGACCATATCATCTGCAAACCAGGATAGATGGACTTCTTACTTTCATATTTGTATCATTTATTTCTTTCTCTTCTCTAATTGCTCTACCTAAGAATTAAAGCATGCTATATTTATTTTTATTATTATTGTTGTACTGGAGGTACATTGTGACATTTACAAAAGTTCTTAAAATACAGTGTAGTTGAATTCAGCCCTCCATCATTCTCCTTTATCTCCCCTCCCCCCATTTCTGGAATAGTTTTTTTTTTTTTTTTTGTCTTTTCTATTTTGGTGCTGGGATCGAACCCAGGGCCTCACGCATGCTAGGCAAGCGCTGTACCTCCGAGCTACATCCCAGCCCTCTGGAATAGTTTTAACAGGTCTCATTTTTCCATTTATGTATATGTATATACAATATTTGCACTACATTCACCCTCCTACACTCTCTCCCCATATCTTCCATCCTCCTACTGGTACCAAAACCCCAGACAGGACCTGTTCAAGCACTCTATTATTGAGCAATAGTAGCAACAGTAGATACCTTTGTTTCATTTCTGATTTTTGGGGAAATGCCTTCAGTTTTGTCTCACTCATTATAATGTTGTCTATAGGTTTGTTATATATAGCCTTTATTATCTTGAGGTGTAAACATTCTATTCCTAGTTTCCTCAGGGCTTTTGAATGGATGTTGGATTTTTGTCAGAGGCTTTTTGTGCATCTCTTGAGATGATATGTAATTTTTGTCTTGTATTCTGTTTACATACATATTATGTTTACCACTTTGCATGCATATGAAACATCCTTGCATTCTTGGAATGAAACCAATTTCATCATGGTGTATGATCTTCTTAATGTGTTGTTGAATTCCATTTGTAAGTATTTATTTAAGATTTTTATGTCTATAGTTATCAAAGAAATTGTCTTATTCTTTTAACTTTTTGTTGTATCCTTATCTAGTTTTGGTATCAATGTAATACTGGGTTCATAGGATGAGTTTGGAAGTACTGTTTCCTTTTGTATTTTGTGGAATAGTTTGGGAGCATTAGTGTTAGTTCTTCCTTACAGGTATGGTAGTATTCAGCACAGAATCCATCTGCTCCTGAACTTTTCTTTGTTAGGAGGTTTTAAAAAAATTATTCTTTCAATCTCATTGCTTGTTATTGATTTGTTGAAGCTCTTCATATCTTTTTGATTCAACTTGATATGTTATGTGTGTCTAGAAATTTACCCATTTCTTCTAGATTTTCCAATCTATTAGAGTATAAATTTTCAAAATATTTGCTAATGATACTCTACATTTCAGTGGTATCTGTTGCAATATTACCTTTTTCATCTATGACTTTGCTAATATGTCTTTCTTTTGGTTGGTTTGACTAAGGGTTTATTTATTCCTTCAATGGACCAGGTTTTTGTTTCATTGATCTGCTGTATTTTTCTTTAATTTTCCATTTTGTTAATTTCAACCATAATTTTTATAATTTCTTTCCTTCTACTAATTTTGGGGTTGGATTTCTCTTGCTTTTCTAGGACCTTAAGATGTATCATTGGGTTGATTTGAGATCACTATAATTTTTTTTAATGTGGGCATTTTTAATTATAAACTTCCCTCTTGGAACCACTTTCATTGTATCCCATAGGCTCCCATATAATGTGTTCTCATTTTCATTTGCTTCTAGGAATTATTAAGTCCTGCCCCCTTATGTATTTCATGACTGACTGTCATTCAAAGTGTATTGTTCAGTCTCCATGTGTTAGTACATTTTCTGTAATTTAACTTGTTATTAATTTCTAGTTTCATTCCACTGTGATCTCATAAAATACAAGGAACTATTTCAATTTTCTTGTATTTGTTAAGACTTGCTTTATGTCTGAAAATATGGTCTACTTTAGAGAAAGCACCATGGAATGCTAGAAAAATGTATATTCTGTAGCTGTTGGATGGAATATTCTGTAGATGATTAAGTCCATTCAATCTACTGTTGTTTAATTATGAGGCTTCTTTATTGATTTTTTGCCTGGATGACCTAGAGATTTGTGAAAGTGGGGTATTTAAGTCACCCACTATTATTGTGTTGGTGTTTATCTGTGCCTTAATGTACAGTAGTGTTTGTTTTTATGAAATTGGGTGCCCTGATGTTTGGTTATATGTTTATAATTGCTATAGTCCCTTGAATTATTATTTCCTTTATCAATATGAAGTGACTTTCTTTGCCTTTTCTGACTAATTTTGCTTGGAAATCCACTTTGCCATTATGAGTATAGCTACTCCTGCTTGTTATCAGATTCCATTTGCTTAGAATATCTTTTTAAATCCTGTCACTTGAATGCTGTTTGTCTTTGCTGGTGAGGTGTATTTTTTTGAAGGCAACAAAGAGTTGCTCTTGTTTTTTAATCCAATCTGCCAGTCTATGTTTTTTGATTAAGAATTGAGACCATAAATATTCAGTTATTATTGAAAAATATGTACTAATTCCTGTCATTTTATTATTTTGGTAATTTTTTATTCTTTCTTAATCCTCATTTGCTTATCTACTTTTCTAGTGAGAGTCATTTTTTCCCCATATTTTCACAGTTGTGTTTATCTTCTTCTGCTCTGAGTAGGATTCTTTTAAATATCTTCTGCAGTGCTATCTTAGTGCTCATAAACTTCTCCAGTTTGGGTTTATCAGTGAAGATTTTTATTTCTCCTTCAATTATGAAGGATACAGTAATCCTTGGTTGGTAGTTATTTTCTTTCAGGGCTTGAAGTACATTGTTCCATGTCCTCCTGGCTCTTAAGGCTTCTGTTGAGAAATCTCCACTCTGTTTGAATGGTTTTCCTTTATAGAGCAGTTGGCACTTCTCTCTTGCTACTTTTTGCATTTGTTCCTTGTTCTATATACTTGATGTTTTGGCTAAAATATTACATGGAAATGGTTTTTTCTGGTCTTTCCGATTTGATGTTTATCTGGATGACCATCTCTTTCCCTAGATTTGGGAAATTTTCTGTTATTAGTTTATTGAATATATTTCCTATAATTTTAGTTTTACCTATTAATCTTCTATGCCTGTGATTAATAGGTTTGGACTTTCAATGATGTGTTAGAGGTCTTGTACATTATAAGATTGCATTTTTGTCATTATTATTATCTGAATATTATAATTTGTCTACTTTGTCTTCAAGCCCTAATAGTCTGTCTTGATCCACTCTGTTAGCAAGATTTTCACCTGAATTTTTTTGACTTACTGAGCTTTTCATTTCCAGAATTTCAATTTGATTTTTTTCAGAATTTTTATGTTTATTGAATTTCTCTTTCATAGCCTGCATTTTCTTGCTTATTTCATTCAATTGTTTATCTATAATCTCTTTTAATTCATTTATGAGTTTACTCATATCCTCTTTGATTTTGTTTATCATACTTTTAATCATTACTTTGAATTATTTATCTGAGATTTCACCCCCTTCATATTATTGAATTCTATTATTGTGGAATTGTTGACATTTGGAACAATCATGTTACCTTGTTTTCTCATATTTCTTGTGTTTCTGAATTGGGATTTATACATCTGGGGCCAAGTCTTTGGTTAGAGGTTTTAATTTCTTGTGTTCTTTCAGTCAAAGTATTTGCAGTCTTCATGCAGGTCTTGGTAGTGGCATCATTGTGTAGTTTCTCACAATGGACTGAGGGTATGGCTCAGTAGCCAAACATTTGCTCACCATGTTCAAGATAGTAGGTCCTGCCCTTGTAGCAATAGAGAAAGGGGGACTAGATGCAGAAGCATTACAGCCAATAGATGCACTCATTATGAAAATGCATTAACAAGCTAGTACAACCACTCTGGAAAACAATATAGAGGCTTCTTAAAAAACTAAATATAGATCTGCCATATGATTCAGCAATCCCACTACTAGGGATATAACCAAAGGAATACAACTCAGATTACTTCAGAGGCACCTGCACACCCATGTTTATTGTAGCACTATTCACAATAGCCAATTTATGGAAACAGCTAAGATGCCCCACTACTGATGAATGGATTAAGAAAATGTGGTATTTATACACAATGGAATCTTATTCAGCCATGAAGAAGAATAAAATCATATCATTTGCAAGTAAATGGATGGATGGAACTGGAGAACATCATCTTAAGCAAAGTTAGCCCAGCTCAGAAAGCCAAAAATTGTATGTTTTCCTTCATATGCAGATTTTAGATCTAAAATAAATGCAGTAATATTAATAGACATGGATCACACACTAAGGGGAGGACACATACAGGAGGAATAAGGAAAGGTAGTAAATACAAAACTTGAAAGTGTTTGATGTGCCCACTGCAGAGGAGCTAATATAGTAACCTTAAAATGCCAGAAGTCACTATGGGAAGGTGACCGGGAAGTAGTGAAGAGGTCTGGTAGAGATGAATCAATTTAAGTTGTAATACACATGTGCATGAAAGCAATGCTAGGAATCTCTCTGTATAGCTATCCTTACTTCAAACTAGCAAATATGCTATGTCTTTCTTATTACTGCTTATGTCTACTCTTCAACAAAATGGGAGAAAAGGTCAGAACAGGTTCTGCCTGGAAGCTAAGGGGTGGGGGGGAGAGGGAGGGGGATGGAGGCAGGGGGGAGAAATGGCCCAAACAATGTATGCAAATATGAATTAATGAATATAGAAAAAAAAAGAAAATGCATTAATTACTCATTAAGAACAGCCAGGTACCTGTGGTTCATGCCTCTAATCCTAGCTCCTTGGGATGCTGACATTGAGAAGATCATGGTTCAAGGCAAAGAGTTCATAAAAACCATCTCCAAAATACCCAGATCAAAATGGCCTGGAACTGTGCTCAAGTGGTAGAGCACTTGCTTTGCAAGTGTGAAGCCCTAAGTTCAAATCCTAGTCACATGCCCCCCCTCCACAAATACAAAGAATAATCACCACCACAACTCACATTAATCACTCATTAAGAATAATCACCACTACAATTCCATTATCTTTAAAGGAATAAAGCACCAAAGACAATACATCATTAACTAAAAAGATTCTAATTAATAATAGTAGGAATAGAAAGTAGACATAAGGGATAAAATGTTAATAATAGAAGATATAATGTGAAATAAACACAATAGAGGGATTCCAAGATGGCAGCTAGAGGGAGGAAGCAAAAGTGAGCCTCCTACAGTGAAATCTTGGAGAGACGCTGGAGACACACTTTGAAGGCAAATTCACTGAGAAGAGGCAAAACTTTGACCCCTTCACTCCTCCAGCTGGAGCAGAAAATCTCCACTTCACATTAAACAGAGAAACAAGGAGGGCCCCCGGGCTGCCAGTTGCCCATGCCCAGATGGCTTGGGAAGACATGGACAAACTGAGCTTCGCAGTACTGCAGTACTCCCACAGACAACCCTGGGCCAGAGCAGCATAGCCCCCTGGACAGACTGCCTCCACCCAGAGAAAAAAGAGAAACTGACTAATAAGCAATAAGAACAATAAAGACACGTGGGAAAGAGGGTGGGGCGCACTGAGTGCCAAAGATGGGGGAAGGGAATCCTTCCCAGAATGGTAAATAAATAAGCCAGGCGGGCAGGAGAGGCTCCCGCAGGAGCAGGGGCACACGCCCAGCAACCAGGAGCTGGAAAGCTTGTGAGAGTGGCGGAGGGAGGAAAACTCCACAGGAGAGGAGGGAAGACCCACTTCCCACGTGAGCTGTAAACAAACATGGTGGCTGGCAGGAGCAGCAGCACTGCCCAGTAATCAGGAGCAGGAAAGCTTGTAAAAGTGGCGGTGGGAGGAAAACTGCACAGGAAAGGGGGGGACGACCCACTTCCCACATGAACTGTAAATAAACACACAGCCCTGAGAAAGTGGGTGCAGTGTCACCTTTCCCAGTGTGCTTGAAAGGGGAAAGCTTGTAGCAGAGTTTCCCACACAGGAGAACCCTGAGTAAACAAATCCTGCAGGGCCAGGTGAGTGCTAAGCTCACCCCAGAGATCTGCATAAATAACATATCCAGCAACAGCAGGCTGAGAGCAGTGGGCAGGAAAGCCACAGCCGCAGATACCATTCACAGAACTGTCTCCAGAATCTTTTTTTTTTCTTTTTCTCCCTACCTTTGATGAGAGAATAACCGAATTACACCTGCATGCTGAAAAACTTACTGAAACTGTATTGCATTTGAACTTGGGACACTTGGTGGGGTTTGTGTGTGTGTGTGTGTGTGTGTGTGTGTGTGTACTTTTGTTCTACTTTATGCGTCCCCTTAGATGAGACAACTACAGAACAACATTTGAGGCACCATCTCCAGGATTGGAGACTGAGACGGACACCCAAATTATTAAGACTCAAACTTCATTGCATTTGAACTTGGAGGTTTTATGGTTTTTTGGTTTTGTGATTTTTTTTTAATTTTCTATTTTTCATCTTATTTTAATTCATTTTTATATATAGATATTTCTTTCATTTACTTATTTTTTATTTTTATTCTTATCTTTTTTTTTTTATTTTTGATTTTCAATCCTCTCTCTGTCTCTCTAATGTCTGTTCGGCTTACTGTCAATTAGTACACTAACGCTCCCTGTTTATACCTTTGAAACTTTCTTGTCTGATACCTTGTTCTGTTTTCTCCTTCTTGTCTGTGTATTTGTTTTCCCCCTTTCTTTAACTTCTTCCTTTCCATCTCAGCTCACCCTTCCATTCTAAATATTGCCATTGTTATTATTACAAGCTAGAAAATACTTAATTGCACACTGCACAGGGACAGTAACAACACCAAAAACAATGACAGGAAGACAGAAAAAACAGGGAAACCAGTTTACTCACAGCACAAAATTAGTACAGGAACCAGAGAGGAATGAAGAAAACAGATTCTCAGATCCAGACTCCAAAAAAATGAAGACAAACTATGCCAAAGGACCCAATGAAGCCCACAAGAATAATTTAAAAGAAGACATACTACAGATACTCAATGAGAATTTTATAGAGATGATACTGGATAGGGTCAACCAAAATGTACAGGAGACACTCAAGAAAATCCAAGACAACAAAAATAGAGAATTTGAAAAAGCAAAAGAAGAAATAAAGGAAACCATAGAAGCACTGTATAAACACCAAAGTGAAACAGAGAACACAATAAACAGATAAATGAACTCAGGACAAAAATAGACAACATTAAAGAGGAAACCACCCAGGATATGGAAAACCTCAGAAAAAAGAACGAAACAGAACTGCAAAACAAAACGGAAGGCCAAGCAAGCAGAATAGAACAAACAGAAGACAGAATCTCAGAACTTGAAGATGAAATGGTAATTAAAGGAAAAACTGAAGAACTATTAATTAAACAACTCAAGACCTGTGAAAAGAAAATGCAAGAACTCACCGACTCCATCAAAAGACCAAAAGAGAATCATGGGCATCAAAGAAGAAGAAGAGGTGCAAGCGAAGGGAATGTGTAACATATTCAACAAAATAATAACGGAAAATTTCCCAAATCTAGACAAAGATATTCCCATACAGATGTAAGAGACCTCCAGGACACAAAACAGACCAGATCAAAATAGATCTACCCCACAATATATCATCATTAAAACAACTTCAGAAACTAAGAAAAGAATATTGAAGGCTGTAAGAGAGAAAAAACAAGTAACATACAAAGGTAAACCCATCAAAATCACAGCAGAATTCTCAACAGAAATATTAAAAGCAGCAATAGCATGGGGTGAGATGGTGAGATCTTCTGGGCACTGAATGAAAATAACTTCAACCCCAGGATACTCTACCCAGCAAAACTATCATTCAAAATAGATGGAGTAATAAAGGTCTTCCATGATAAGCAGAAACTAAAACAATATGTGACCACAAAGCCACCACTACAAAAGATTCTTCAAGGGATTCTGCACACAGAAAGTGAAACCCAACTTAACCATGAAAAGACAGGCAGCACCAAACCACAGGAAAAGAAAAAGCAAGACAGTAGAGAGTAACTTCAACTTAGGTACACACAATCAAACCTTCAAACAACTAAGACAACTAAATGACAGGAATCACCACATACCTATCAGTACTAACACTTAATGTTAATGGACTTAATTCACCCATCAAAAGGCACCAATTGATGAAATGGATTAAAAAGGAAGATCCAAAAATTTGTTGCTTACAGAAGATCCATCTCATCACCACAAATAAGCATAGGCTTAGGATGAAAGGCTGGAAGAAGATTTACCCAGCCAGTGGCCCCCAAAAACAGGCAGGAGTAGCAATACTTATCTCTGACAAAGTAGACTTCAAACTGACATTGATCAAATGAGATAAAGAAGGACATTCCATACTAATAAAAGGGGAAATAGACCAAAAGGAAATAATAATCATCAACCTGTATGCACCCAATGTCAATGCACCCAATTTCATCAAACATATGCTGAAAGACCTAAAAGCATATATTAACGCCAACACAGTGGTTGCAGGACACTTTAACACCCCATTACCATCAATAGATAGGTCATCCAAACAAAAAATCAATAAAGATATCCAAGATCTAAAATATACAATAAATCAAATGGATCTACTTGATGTCTACAGAACATTTCATCCAAATTGTACACAATATACATTCTTCTCAACAGCCCGTGGAACCTTCTCCAAAATAGATCATATCCTAGGGCACAAAGCAAGCCTCAGCAAATATAAGAAAATAGAAAATATACCATGCATACTATCTGATCACAATGCAGTAAAAGTAGAACTCAACAACAAAAGTAAAGACAAAAAACATGCAAACAGCTGGAAACTAAATAACTCATTACTTAATGAAGAATGGATCATCAATGAAATAAAAGAGGAAATTAAAAAGTTCCTGGAAGTCAATGAAAATGAAAACACAACCTACCGGAACCTCTGGGACGTGGCTAAGGCAGTCCTGAGAGGAAAGTTTATAGCCATGAGTGCATATATTAAAAAGACTGAAAGATCCCAAATCAATGACCTAATGATACACCCCAAACTCCTAGAAAAAGAAGAACAAGCAAATCCCAAAACAAATAGAAGGAGAGAAATAATAAAAATAAGAGCTGAAATCAACAAAATAGAAACCAAAAAACCATACAAAGAATTAATGAAACAAAAAGTTGGTTCTTTGAAAAAATAAACAAGATCGATAGACCCCTGGCAAACCTGACTAAAATGAGGAGAGAAAAAACCCAAATTAGTAGAATCAGGAATGCAAAAGGGGAGATAACAACAAACATCATGGAAGTCCAGGAAATCATCAGAGACTACTTCAAGAACCTATATTGAAATAAATTTGAAAATCTTAAAGAAATGGACAGATTTCTAGATACATATGATCATCCAAAACTGAACCAAGAGGAAATTAATCACCTGAATAGATCTATAACACAAAATGAAATTGAAGCAGCAATCAAGAGTCTCCCCAAAAAGAAAAGTCCAGGACCCGATGGATTCTCTGCTGAATTCTATCAGACCTTTAAAGAAGAATTGATACCAACCCTCCTTAAACTGTTCCATGAAATAGAAAGGGAAGGAAAACTGCCAAACACATTTTACGAAGACAGTATTACACTTATCCCAAAACCAGGCAAAGACACCTCCAAAAAGGAGAACTATAGGCCAATCACCTTAATGAACATTGATGCAAAAATCCTCAACAAAATAATGGCAAACCGAATTCAACAACACATCAAAAAGATTATTCACTATGACCAAGTAGGCCTCATTACAGGGATGCAGGGGTGGTTCAACATATGAAAATCAATAAACATAATAAACAACATTAACAGAAGCAAAGACAAAAACCACTTGATCATCTCAATAGATGTAGAAAAAGCCTTTGATAAGATCCAACACCATTTCATGATAAAAGCTCTGAGAAAACTAGAGCTAGTACCTCAACATTATAAAAGCTATATATGACAAACCTACAGCCAGCATTATACTTAATGGAGAAAAACTGAAACCATTCCCTCTAAAATCAGGAACCAAATAAGGATGCCCACTATCTCCACTCCTATTCAACATAGTACTGGAATTCCTAGCCAGAGCAATTAGGCAAAAGAAGGAATAAAAGGAATACAAATAGGTAAAGAAATTGTCCAAATATCCCTATTTGCAGATGACATGATCCTATACCTTGAAGACCCAAAAAACTCTACTCAGAAGCTTCTAGACATCATCAATAACATAGAGAAGTCATTAGCATTTCTATACACTAACAATGAGCAAACTGAAAAAGAATGTATGAAAACAATTGCATTTACAATAGCCTCAAAAGAAATCAAATACCTAGGTGTAAACCTAACAAAAGATGTGAAAGACCTTTACAAGGAAAACTATGAGCTTCTGAAGAATGAGATTGAGGAAGACTATAGAAAGTGGAGAGATCTCCCATGCTCATGGATTGGTAGAATCAACATAGTAAAAATGTCGATACTCCCAAAAGTAATCTACATGTTTAATGCAATTCCCATCAAAATTCCAATGACATTCATTAAAGAGATTGAAAAATCTACTGTTAAATTTATATGGAAACACAGGAGGCCATGAATAGCCAAGGCAATACTCAGTCAAAAGAACAATGCAGGAGGTATCACAATACCTGTCTTCAAACTATATTACAAAGCAATAACAATAAAAACAGCATGGTACTGGCACAAAAACAGACATGAAGACCAGTGGAACAGAATAGAGGACTCAGATATGAAGCCACACAACTATGAGCAACTTATCTTTGACAAAGGAGCTAAAAATATACGATGGAGAAATAGCAGCCTCTTCAACAAAAACTGCTGCGAAAACTGGTTAGCAGTCTGCAAAAAACTGAAACTAGATCCATGCATATCACCCTATACCAAGATTATCAAAATGGATCAAGGATCTTAATATCAGACCACAAACTCTAAAGTTGGTACAGGAAAGAGTAGGAAATACTCTGGAGTTAGTAGGTATAGGTAAGGGTAAGAACTTTCTCAACGAAACCCCAGCAGCACAGCAACTAAGAGATAGCATAGATAAATGGGATCTCATAAAACTAAAAACTCTCTGTTCATCAAAAGAAATGGTCTCTAAACTGAAGAGAACACCCACAGAGTGGGAGAAAATGTTTGCCAGCTACACATCAGCCAAAGGACTGAAAACCAGAATATATAGGGAACTTAAAAAACTAAATTCTCCCAAAACTAATGAACCAATAAAGAAATGGGCAAGTGAACTAAACAGAAATTTCTCAAAAGAAAAAATTCAAATGGCCAGAAAACACATGAAAAAATGCTCACCATCTCTAGCAATAAAGGAAATGCAAATTAAAACCACACTGAGATTCCACCTCACCCCTGTTAGAATAGCCATCATTAGCAACATCACCACCAACAGGTGTTGGTGAAGATGCGGGGATAAAGGAACCCTCTTACACTGTTGGTGGGAATGTAAACTAGTACAACCACTCTGAAAAAAAATTTGGAGACTACTTAAGTAGATAAACATTGATCTACCATTTGATCCAGCAATACCACTCTTGGGGATATACCCAAAAGACTGTGAGACAGGTTACTCCAGAGGCACCTGCACACCCATGTTTATTGCAGCACTATTCACAATAGCCAAGTTATGGAAACAGCCAAGATGCCCCACCACTGACGAATGGATTAAGAAAATGTGGTATCTATACACAATGGAATTTTATGCAGCCATGAAGAAGAACAAAATGTTATCATTTGCTCGTAAATGGATGGAATTGGAGAACATCATTCTGAGTGAGGTTAGCCTGGCCCAAAAGACCAAAAATCGTATGTTCTCCCTCATATGTGGACATTAGATCAAGGGCAAACACAGCAAGGGGATTGGACTTTGAGCACATGATAAAAGTGAGAGCACACAAGGGAGGGGTGAGGATAGGTAAGACACCTAAAAAATTAGCTAGCATTTGTTGCCCTTAATGCAGAGAAACTAAAGCAGATACCTTAAAAGCAACTGAGGCCAATAGGAAAAGGAGACCAGGAACTAGAGAAAAGGTGAGATCAAAAAGAATTAACCTAGAAGGTAACACACACGCACAGGAAATTAATGTGTGTCAACTCCCTGTGTAGCTATCCTTATCTCAACCAGCAAAATCCCTTGTTCCTTCCTATTATTGCTTATACTCTCTCTTCAACAAAATTAGAAATAAAGGTAAAATACTTTCAGCTGGGTATTGAGGGGGTTGGGGGGAGAGGGAGGGGGTGGTGTGGGTGGTAAGGGAGGAGGTGGGGGCAGGGGGGTTAAATGACCAAAGCCTTGTATGCACATATGAATAATAAAATAAAAATAGAAATCCCATAAAAAAAGATAGAAAAAAAGATTAACGTAAATAGATGGGGGACTAAGATGGAAGCAGGAGATAGAAATGATATATCTAAAGGTATAGTGAGACAGAGAGAAAAATAAGATCTAGAAACAACATACAAAAAAATTAATGACAAATAAGAATTGTAGAAGGGTGAATCGAAAGAAAAGAAAAAGAAGAAAAGGAATTGATGTTATTGAGGACAGAAAGAAAATTAAAATGGAGGAAGAAAATAGGAGTGGGAAGGAGAGATGTTTAAAAGCTGAATATTGAAAGGTAAAATCCTTGTGCTCAGTAGGCTGAGGCAGGTAGACCACAAGCTCAAGGCCAATGGGGTGCTGTGAAGAAAGCCTATTTCAAAGAGAGATAAAACATGCACATGCACACGTACACACACACACACACACAAAGATAAAAGCAACTGGAATTGCAGAATCAGGTTAAAGAAGTCAAAAGAATTAGATATTTAATGCTTAAATGAAAAAGTAGTATATGGGAAATATAAAAGCAAGGAGAAGAAAAATTTGTATCAAAATAGAATGAAGAATTTATATGTAGATGCTTAAACAGGTTGGTATGGTTTTTAAGGTCTATAAACATGTCAATAGGCAAATAAAAAAGGAAAAAGGAAAATGAAATAACAAAGGAAAAATAAAAATATAGATGCCATTTGTGAGCACTGTCACTCAAATTCTTGATGAGTGATGACAAGTCTTTCTTTCTCTGGCTAAATGGTGGTGAGCAGACCAACACATATTGGTTGATTTCCTGTTTTAATTTGTGCTGTTTCCCTGCAACCATGAGGAGGGGAGTTGTATGCTGAGAGAACTGGGGCTGTTGGTAAGATGTGCTGTAGCCAGTTCTAATCTTTGGACCCTTCTGATCCTGGGATGAGGCAGTCCTATGAAGTTGAACCACTACAAGAGAATGCACTTATCCACCAGCTCTATTTTCAAGTTATCTCCCTCCCAGAGTTCTTCCCTACTGGGAAGCACCTAGGAAAGCTGTGGAGCTTTCCATGTCCCTGATTCAGATGCTCCCTTCTCTGGTTCTTTTGATCAGCACTCAGTGAGAATATGCTCAGTCCTTGTTTCAGACCAGATGTTTCAGATCAGATGATGTTGGGACCTCTGACCTCTAATATTGCTAGCCATCTGGGTCTTGGTGTTTATACAACAGATTCTACTAGTGTGCATGGCTGAATGCCTTCAAGTAATTGAATACCTGCATGCCATTTAATGACTGTGTGTGACAAAATGCCCGCATGATCAAATGCCAGGAAAGAGAGAGAAGTTTCCCCAATATCTATACATTGTACAGATTCCCGGATCCTTATCGAATAGGCTGAAAATCTGCTCCATAATGAGCCCAATGTTGATCATGTTTTCTGAGATCTACTTTTTTTTCATTTGTCACCATTCTCTTCCTCTTTCTGCCATGCCACTTCTGCCCAAACATTTCATTGAAGAGTTCTTTCTTTTTTTCCTCATTTCCTCATTTTGTTCTGCCAAACCCTCTGATTTGTGGTTGTCGTTCTTCTCACTTTGATTTTTAAATTATTGTTATGGTGAAGATTATGTCTATTCACAACTGAGACCACAGTGCATATTTTTTTAATATTTTGTTCCTTTTAATTTTTGTCTTTTGCCTTAGTTCCCACCTTATGCAATTGCTTGTGCTCCACATTTTTACTGGGCTCTTAACCCATACAGTGGTAGAGTTGGCTACCGTCCTTTATAAAATTTGGTTCTACTTATACACTACTGAATCCTCAATAATTTCCCAACTTAATCCATCTGAAAGAGTGGATGATTTCTAGATGCTCTTGGTCACCTCACTGGAGCTGCTGTTAGAGGTGGGTGCCTTTAGCCCACTGTCTTAACTGGAGCCAAATTTCTATAGTTTTCAGCATATTTGTAGACCTGTGCACACTCACCACAATCTAATATTAGAATATTTTCCTCATCTCCCCCCAAAATGTCCATCTGTACCCATCAGTTACTTTCCATTTCCCTCAACAAGCCTTAAGTCTTAGGAACTACCAATGTACTCTCTGTATATGTAAATACTGATACACACACATATATGCATGCATACATGTACACATATATACATTACATATTGTATATGCATTATATATGTGTGTGTACCTTATATATGTAAATATACAATATACATATATATTATAAAGAGACAGAGACAGATAAAAATATATGCATGTATTTGACTCTTCTGGACATTTCATATAAATTGAAACATATTTTAAATATAATTGTCATATATATATATCACATTTTTGTTTCACTTAACACTTTTTTGCTTTCCCAAATTAGTCTATGTGATTTATTTATTTCAACTGAAAAAGAAATAATGATTAAAAAATACTTCAATTTAAAAATTCAGAAATTATGTTAACTAACATTTATGATACTTTTTAAGGTGCAACAAAAATGTAATTGCATTATGTGGGACATCCTCCAATTGCATCCATTTGCCTTCAAACCACATGGTTTCATTCTTCCTTGTGGTTGAATAGAATTCATATACGTATGTATTTATACATTTATATTTATATATATATCACATTTTCTTAATCCATTCATCACAATGGATTGCAGGGTATCCAGGACTTCTGGGTTGCAAACAAAAATGCATTTTTTTTTCAAAAAAGGAGAACTGGAAGGTAAAACAGCTTCTGTCTATGGGATTGGCACAAATGGGATGGAGGAAGATATAAGGGAAGGTTGTAAGGGGATAAATGTAGTGGAGATATTATGTACTCATGTATGAAAATGGAAAAACGAGGCATGTTAAACCATTTCGGGAATGGGGAAAATAAAGGAAAATGATAGAGGGAGTGAATTCAACTATGATATATTGAAAGAACTTTTGTAGATGTTGTACCCCCAGTACAACAATAATATGATAATAAAAAAACTAAAAATAATCTTGGTTGTAAGGGAAGGTTTTCCTAGGTGATACTATCATATGAAACAGCTTTTAAACCTTATTGTGCTACTATCATTTTAATTTTAAATGAAAATATTTAAATGCTATAAATAAATAATGGGTGAAAAACTTGTGACATGAAATGTAAGTGCTCTTATTTTCTGCTTATACATAGAGTCTTAAAAAGAGATAATGAAACTATGAAGAGGTAAAATTTTTAATTTAAAAGCTTTTTTTTAGTCATTGTTACCTGCGTTATCAGTGTTATTCTGTGTTCTTTCTACAACAAACTCCAGATCAGACTGAAAAATGGTAAGGTTGAACAGTAAACAAAACTTTCACATAACAAAGAAATCAAAACTATGAACACTTTAAGACAAAAAAATTATGTTGAAAAAATCAGTAGTGCATTATGAAAAATACAAGTGAATTGATAAGCATTGTAGTAGTGCTTCCAGAAAACACAGCACATAAATAATCTGGTTTTCCTATTTTCATTTTCTTTTCTAATGTGTTTTGTTTTGTTTTGTTTTTTTAAAAAAGAAAAAACATTGTACTCAATTTAAGAACTTCTATTAGGTCCAGAGGAAACTTGTTCTTTCTATAAAAGAAGTTCATTACTCTTATTTGTATTAAATAACCAACATCATTCATATCTTTTGGTGTATATATTGCTTTTTAGGACTGATTGACTCATTCTGCTTAAAATATCATTAGATCTAACCCACATAAAAAGTTTAGCTTTTACCTTGTTTTATACTTCAATATTTCACCAAGATATATCAGCTTCTTATTTTTTTATTCCAATTCTAAAATTATGACCTAGTATTTTGACAATATGAATTAGAAGACTTTGGAACTGGTTTGTGGTTGGAATTTGGAAAAGTTGGAAGATAAGGTTTAGAAAAGACCTAAAATGCTGTAAAGAGAGCTTAATGGGTGATTATAGTAGGAACTCAGAAGACCAAGAATTCTAAAAGTAACACAGACTAAAGGACTGTGCTCATGCTTCAGATGGGAGCAAGGACTCTATTGAGATCTGAACTAGAGGCTGTTCATGTTACATCATGGCAAAGAATTTTATGTTTTGTCCGTTACATGAGACTTTATGTGAAGCTGACTTTTAAAATGACAAGACTAATTAATTTGAGAGAGGAGGTTTCAACAAGCCTAGCATTCGGGCCATGACTTGGTTATTTCTGTCTGCTGTTAGCCAGGTTTGTAGTGATAATTTGGAACAAAAGGCAGAGCAGAAGGGTTTGAAACATTCATAGTTTTCCTAGAAAAGAAAAGTGTGTGTTGGGACTAAGGAAGGCATGGGTTCTACAGAGATTAGAACCATTAAAATAAAACCAAGTGCTTAACATCCAGACAACAGGGAAGATGCCTTCAGAGCATCTAAAAACTTGGCCCAACATACCCATAACAGTCTCAAGAGTATGACAGAGTAAAGCCACTTGAAAGAATTGCTCTTGAGAAGAGAGAACCCTCTGAGGTACCCTGTTCACACAGGGCCATCTAGGAAGTTGTTTCCTCAAAATTCCTGTCACCATGGTCAGCTGCCTAGGCATTCAGAAGGGGCCTGGCTGTCACTCAAGCTGGTGACAGACCTTGGCATCATTCACGTCATGCTGGTTTTTCAGGTGTGCAAAATGCAAGAGTTACAGGGACAAGGAGGCTTCCACCAAGATTTCAAAAGAATGCTTAAACGTCTAAGCAATGTGAGAAAGACGTGGAATCTCTGGAGGCAGCCTCTGAGAGGAGATACTGAAAAGTGAAGCTGAAGATGCAATGGAGACCCCAGGAGGTTACAGATGCCAGCAATACGAGATGTTTGCCAATAAAAACCAAAGGCAATGAGTGAAGCCAGCCCAAGAGAGTGTCCTTGTGGGCTGCAACTAGCAAGATACTAGGAGCAGAGCTACCTAAGGCCTTGGGAGCTCACATCATACTACCAGATACCCAGACACCAGACATGGAGCTACAAAATCTAGTGTTTACCCTGCTAGGTTTCAGTCTTGCTTTGGTCCCAATCTTATTTTCTAAGCTCCTGTTCCTCTCTTTTGGAGTATGAATGTTTACTATGTACCATTGTATAATTGAAATTTGTAATTTTCTTTTTAATTTTACAGAGACTTCCTGTTAAGAGTTCCCCTTATTTATAAGAGGAAATTTGGACTGGGACATTTGAACAATGTTGGAACTGTTGAGACTACAGACTCTTAGAGATGGACTGAATACATTTTTCATTATGAGATGAACATTTGCCTTTTTGTTGGCCAGGGATGGAATGTCATGGTTTAAGGAGATGTGTTTCAACATCAAGTTGACAAAGGATGGATTTATGATTTTAAGTCTTTACTTTCAATTTGATTGGATTAAGTAGTGCCTAAAAGTTTAGTAAATCACAACTTTGAATGTGTCTGTGAGGTCATTTCCAGAGAAAATTAATTAAGAAAGGAAGACCTGACCTGAATATGGGTGGCACCATCCCATAGACTGGGCACTTAGATGGAATAAAAGGGGAAAAAAGGAGATGACCACCATTAGAGCACAGACATTTTCTCTCTCTCTCTCTCCTTCCTGGTTGCCTTGAGGTGAGCTGCTTTTCTCTGCCACACTCTTCCCACATAGACGGACTTAAATCTCTGAAACTGTGAGGCAAAACAAATCTTTTCTCATTTAAGATGTTTATTTCAGTGATGAAAAGTCTAACTAACAGACAGACCTATGTAAAGCAAGAATTGAAGTTGGGAAGGTGAATCCCATGTATATGGAAGCTACTTGTTTTGATAGATGAGCCAGAATTTAATTAAAATAAATCTGAATAGAAATGAAAGTTTGTATTCTTATTGTTCAATTAGCTATAATTAAAATGTTTCCTAAAAGACAGAAAATTCTGGATTGTTATTCAGCAAAATGAAAGTGTTTATATGCACTCTCTTGGTTTAGATTTATAGGGTGAAAATTTTAGAGGCATATAACTTCCTTTCTACCATCTGGAGAAGTGTCACCAGATGGCATGTGGGTGGCAGTGATCATATGGCTTAAATAAAAAAAATTCAAATGGATTTCAAGTAACTAAATCAAAGAGATTATATTATGTCTTTCCAGAAACTCATGATATCTTTATTGAAAGAGAGGTATACTAACTGAAAACTAATCATAAATTAAACTCTAATAATTATGTTAAAGTGAAATACAGTTTAAGATTTCATTTCATTTATTTTTATTTTCAAAGTATTTCATATATTTTCTCACATATAGAGGGCTTATAATAAAAAGGAATAGATTCTTACTCATGTTTGCAAAGCACTTTAATCATTCTTCTGTTAGTTACTTACATATTTCTTAATTTTCCCAATTAATAGATAAGGATTTAGAGTGCCTTGAAAGAAAAACAACCACATATGTAGAAATTAATAACATTTCCAAAATAAACTTAATTGCTTATGGTTACTATTTAGGTGTTAATACCAGCTCTATTTTTAAGCTGAAAAGAAGACCTCATGGTTTCATATGGATTTTTCTATGACATGGTTCTACTCCTGTACACTGAATTGCATTTCTTTGAGGAATTGAAAGCACTACAACATTTGCTATGCCCATAACAGAAGTCATTTGACTGCTATATGCGTTCTGCTAACTTATGCTTAACTTTTAAAATTAAGTAATGATCTTATAATGTACAACATGGCTACTATGCTGTACTGTACTATATACTATGTACTATACTATACTGAAAATACTGTACTGTATTTGAAGTTGAGATATCTTAAGTGTCTTCAATACACTTGTACACATGAACACATGTAATTATGTGTGGTTATGAATGAGTTAGTTAATGTTCTGTGGTAATCATTATAAAATTAATCTGTATATTAAATATCACATGATGCACTGCAAATATATACAACTTTCGTTAATAATACCTCCATAAAGTTAGAAAAAAGTAACCATCCTCTGTTTGTTCATCTATTATAGAAACTTTTAATCCCTATAGCTTACCAAAATCTAATGATGGGAGTAGTGAGAATCACTGTGCATGTGATGATCATTTTCCCCACAACAAGCATTGAATTTATTCTCTTCCAACAAGAGATCACTATTATATATTTACTGTTTATTTCACATAGAAAAGTTCATAATCCATTAACAATTATAGCAAGATTTAAACTCATTTCCAAATTTCTCCTAAAGTTTAGTGTATATCCTTTTGGGGGGGGATTGTGGGATTTTGGTTTTTGTTATTTTTGTTTGTTTTTGTTTTATTATTGTTCTTCTTTTTGATTCTGTTTTTTTTTAGTTTGTTTGTTTCCTTGTTTTTGTGTGGCTTTTATTGGAGAAAAGGTCTCACTATGAAGCCTAGGATTTGCTGTATAGCACAAGAAGAGCTCAAACTCGACACTCTCCTGCCTCCACCTCCCAAGTGCTGGAATTACAGGCGTGCACATACATTCTGAAAAATGTTCCCAAATTCTTAATTTTGATACATTATATCTTTGTGTAGTAGAATCTTTGGATTCAAAGCACACATGTATACACATACTATATATATATGTACACATAATATACATATATATGCTCATGCAATACCTAATAAAAACCAGATCATTTTGAAATCTATTCTAGAGCATAGATTTTTTAAAAATAAGAATTTTAAGCAAGGACTCACACCAATAAGTTGAATAATTTAAAATAAAGGGATAAATTCTTAGAAATACACAACCTACCTGAACTATGAAAGAACACAATGTCTGAATACACCATTAAAGAGAAAAGAGATTGGGACTGGGTACAGTGACTCACATCTATTCCCTGCTATAAAGGGACAGAGATCAGGAAGACTGTGAAATAACTAAAGAAATGAAGGATTGGAGTACGACATAAGTGATAAAGGTTCTGCCTAGTAAATACAAGGCACTGAGTTCAAAAAGCAGTACTGAAAAGACAGAGAAAGAGAGAGAGGAAGGGAGAGATAAAGGGGATTGAATCAATAATCAAAAAGCTCACCATAGTAGACAGGTCATCCAGACAAAAAATTCACAAAGAAACTTCAGAGAAGAACTATATCATACTTAAAATGGGCTTAACAGGTATCTACTGGATACTCCATCTAACAGTTACAGAATACACATTCTTTACAGGAGCCCATGAAACTTTCTCCAAAATAGATCACATTTTAGGTCACAAAACAACTCTTGAGAATGAAAATCAACCCTAAACTTCATTTGGAAGCACAAAAGACTGCTAATAGCCAAGACAACAAGATAATACTGAGCAAAAACAGCAATGCTAAAGGTATCACGATACCCAACTTTAAACTATACTACAGAGGCATACCAATAAAATAATAGCATCATACTGGCACAAAAACAGATAGGAAGACCAGCGGAACGGAATAGAGAATGCAGATATGAATCCATGCAGCTTTGCTCACCTAATTTGTGACAAAGTCACCAAAAACATGGTGAAAAGACAGCCTCTTCAACAAATGCTACCTTGAAAACTGGACATTTGGCTGCAGAAAGCTTAAACTAGATTCATGCTTCTCACCCTGTACAAGTATCAACTCAAAGTTGAATAAGGACCTTAACATAAAACCTGAAATCTTGAAGCTAGTACAGGAAAGAGCTGGGAATACACTGGAAGCAACAGACATAGGCAAGGACTTCCTTAGTAGAGTTCAACTGGTTCAGCAACTAAGAGAAAGGATTGACAAATAAGACTACATGAAATTAAAAAGCTTCTGCACAGCAAAAGAAATGGTTTCTAAATTGAAGAGGCCACCCACAGAATGGGAGAAAATCTTTGCCAGCAATATAACAGACAAAGGACTGGTAACTGGAATATACAGGGAGCTCAAAAATTAAACTCCTTCCAAAAAACAATGACCCAATAAAGAAATGGACCAGAGAGACTGAACAGAGCCTTTTCAAATGAAGAAGTTCAAATGGCTAAAAAACACATGAGAAAATGCTCACTGTCCCTGGACATAAAGGAAATGCAAATCAAAACCACATTAAGATTCTACCTCACCCGTTAGAATGGCTACCATCAAGAACACAAATAAATGCTGGCAAGGATGTGGGGCAAAAGAAACCCTCATAGCCTGCTGGTGGGAATGTAAGCTAGTATAACCAGTATGGAAAACAACATGGAGGCTCCTCAAGAAACTATCAATAGTACTTCCATATGATCCAGCACTACCACTCCTAGGGATATGCCCGAAGGAATGTGAGTCAGGTTACAACAAACCTGCACACCCATGTGTGCAGCATTATTCACAATACCCAAGCTATGGAAACAACCAGGATGCCTCACTACTGACAAGTGGATTAAGAAAATGTTATATTTATTAAAAAGAATGAAATTTTTTCATTTGCAGGTAAATGGTTGGAACTGAAAAACATAATCTTAAGTAAAGTTAGCCAGGCTCAGAAGGCCAAAAGCCGCATGTTCTCTCTCACATGTAGAATATAGACCTAACGCAAACACAGCAATATTATGAAACACTGATCACACACTGGAGGGGTAGGAAAAAAGAAGGAAACTAAGAACATATATATGAGTGATATACTCATTATACAAGAATGAATATAGAAGTCTTAAACTGGCTGAAACCACCATAAGAAAGGGACTAAAGCAAAATATACATAATTAGAGAAGATAAACCAATTGAGGGTATAACATATATTTATATGGAAATATTACAAGAAAACTCTCTGTATAGCTACCTTTACCTCAAACAAACAAAAATGTCATGTTTTTCTTTTTATCTTTTCTCTTTTGCAGAAGAGAAAGAGAACAAGAGGGTGAAACAGGTCCTGCTCAGGGGGAAGAGCTGGTACCAGTGGGAGGGGGCAGGTGGTGGGGAAAGGGGGTAGGAGGGTGAACATGTGCAAAAAATGTATACACAAGCATGTAATTGTAATAATGATACTTGTTGTAACTATTCCATGAATGGGGGGGAAGGGGAGTGCTGGAAGTGTTCATTCAAGTATGATATAGTTGATACATTGTAAGAATTTTTGTAAATACTACACAATGTTCCTCTACCTAGCACAACAGTAAAGAAAAAAAAGGGGAGGAAAAAGTCTTGAGGGTGAAAGAGGACAAATATGGTTGATGTACTTTGTAAGAAAGTTGAACTATGAAACCTGATGAAATTACTCTAAGACATGGGGGAGATAAGGGAGAATAATGGAGAGGGTGAATCTAATTAATGTACATTGTAAGCATATATGTAAATGTCACAGGAAATGTCCCCTATACAACTAATATATACTAATAAAAAAGAAAAAAGTTTTAGCATACACAAAAAAATTAAATAATTTCTTACATCTTATCAGATCATAATGGAATAAAATCAGAAATCCACAAGAGAAACTACAAAAATATGCAAATATATGGAGATTGAATAAGACACTTTTGAATGATCAATGAGTCATTGAAGAAATCAGGAGGAAAATTAAAACTTCCTAGGAACACATGAAAATGAAAACACCATTTACCTTTAACTGAGGGATACAGAAAAGAAATTTCTAAAAGGGAAATTTATAGCCATGAGTGCCTACATTAAAAAAATCAGAGAGATCTCAAATGTATCTCAAGAATAAGACAAATAGAAAATTAGTAAAAGGAAAGAAATAATAAAGATCAGAGCAAAAATTAATGAAATGGAAACAAAAAGTATACAATCAATGAAAAAAATATCCAAAACTGACAAACCCTTAGCTAAACTGGCAAAAAGATAGAGAAGACACAAATCAATAAAATTTAAATGAAAAAGGGAATATTACAAAAAATAGCACTGAAATCCAAAGGATCATTAGGGAATATTTTGAAAAATAATACTCCAATAAATTGGAAAGATTGATAAAACTCTAAAAATTTATGACCTACCAAAAGTGAATGAAGAAGATACAGAAAACCAAAACAGGACTATAAAAAGCTATTCAATTGAAGCAGTAATAAAAAGTCTCCCAACAAAAAAAATCCCAGGACTAGATGAATTCACTGTCATATTCTATCAAACCTTCCAAGAAGAACTAACACCAATTCTCCTCAAGCTATTCCATAAAATAGAAAGGGAGAAACACTTCTGAACTCATACTCTGAAGCTAGCATTGCCCTGACACAAAAACCCGATAGGGATACAAGAAAGGAACACTATAAACCAATATTCTCGATGAATATAGAATAAAAAAATTCAATAAAATACTTGCAAACTGTCAAGAACATGTTATACAGTTCATACACACCATGAGATCAGCTTGGTTGCAGTCTATAAATGCAAGGAGAGTTCAACATATGTAAATCAATAAGTGTGAAGCAACACATAAATTGAACCAAGGATAAAAATTACCTGATTTTTTCAGTAGATGCAGAAGAAGCCTTCAACAAACTTAAACTTTCCTTCATGATAAAAGTTCTGAAGAAACTAAGAATGGAAGGATTATACCTCAACATAAGAAAGACTATAAGTGAAAAATGGATAGTCAACATTGTACTGAGTAGGGAAAACCTGAAAATACTTCTAAAATCAAGAACAAGCCAAGGACGTCCATTCTCTCACTCTTATTCAATACAGTGCATGAAATCTTAGCCAAGCAGTAAGGCAAAATATGAAAATAAAATAAAAAGGATGCAAGTAGGAAAGGAAGAAGTCAATTTGTCCCTGAATATAGAAAATATGGTCATATATTTTAAATACTGGAAAGACTTCTTAAGAAAACTTGTAGATATGATAAACACTTCCAACAAAATAGCAGGATAAAAGATAAACATATCTAAACCAATAGCTCTTCTATACAAAAATAACAAAGTCACTGAAAAAAATTCAGAAATACCATCCCATTCACAATAGTCTCAAAATATATCTAGGCATAAATGTAGCTGACTATATTAAAGACTTCTACCATGAAAATTAATAAGTGTTAAAAAAAGAAATTGTGGAGGACACTAGAAGATGGAAAGACTTTCATCTTCATGGATTGGCAAAATTAACATTGTTAAAATGTCCATATTACCAAAAGTCATATGACTATCTTTATAGAAATAGTAAAACAATCATAATATTCATATGGAAACACAAAAGACCCCAAATAACCAAAGCTATCCTGATCAAGAAGAGCAAATACCAGTGGTATCACAATATCTGATTTCAAATAATACTACAGTCATAGTAACAAAACACCATGGTACTGCCACAAAAGTAGATACATTGACCAATGGAAAAGAATAGAAGTTCCAGATATAACCCCAAGTAGGTACTGCCATATGATTCTTGACAAAAGTGAAAAGAACCTTTCATTGGAAAAAAAGAGCCTCCTCAACAAATGGTGCTGGGGAAACTAGATATCCACTGTAGAAGACTGACACTAGATACCTATTTTTCACCCTGTACAAAAGTTAACTCTAAATAGATCAAAAAGTTTATTTAAATACTTGATAATTTGAAACTGCTCCAGGAAATCCTAGGGGAGACACTTCAAGATCTAGGCATAGACAATAACTCTGGAAATAGCAGCAAGAATTGGCAAAAGTGATTGCATCAAACTTAAAAGTTTCTGCACACTGTGAGAAACAATTAATAGAGTGAAGAAAATGGCTAACAAGTGAGAAAAAAATCTTTCCAGCTATTCATCCAATAAGGGATTAATAGCCAAAATATATGAAAACTACAAAAAATTAGCACCAAAGGAATAAATATTCTAATCAATAAATGGGCAAGTGAACTGAATAGATACTTCTCAAAATAAGAATTACAAATGGCCAATAAATACATGAAAAAATGTTCAACTTCAGCCCTCAGGGTAATACAAATCAAGACTACATTGAGATCCCATCTCACCCCAGTTAGAATGGTTATCATAAAACAAAAACAGAAACAAAAAAACAAAACCAAGTTTAGGTTTGTGGCTCACATCTGTAATCCCTACTAATTGTGATGTGGAGATAGGAGGATCACTGTTGAAACCAGCCTGGGAAAAAGTTAACAGACACTGCTTTCGGGACCAAGCCAGGCATGATGAGGCAAGTCTGTAATTACAGCTATGCAGGAAGCAGAGATATGATGATCATAGTCTAAGGCCAGCCCCTGGCAAAAGCACAAGGTCCTGTCTGAAAAGTAACTAAAGCAAAAAGGAAAAAAAAATACTGAAGGCATAGCTCAAGAGGTAGAGCTCTTGCTAAGCAAGTGCAAGGCTCTAAGTTCAAACTCAATACCACCAAAAAGAGATAAACAGAAAGAAAACAAAAAACAATGAATGCTGGTGAGGATGCAGGGGTAGGGGAAATGAATCCTTATACATTGTTTATGGGAATGTGAATTAGTCCAATCATGATGGAAATCAGGATGACATTCCTCAAGAAATTAAAACCCCAACTTTCCATGTGATCTAGCTGTACTACTTCTGGGTACACCCAAATGAATCAAAGTGATCATCACAGCATTAATCATAATAGCCAGTTTATGCAACCAGCCTAGGTAGCTATCAGTAGGTGATTGGATAAAGAAAATATCATGTGCACACAGAATTGAGTTTTACTCTCCATACAGAAGAATGAAATTATGTCATTTGCAGAAAAAAAGATAGATGGAACTGGAGACCATAGTGTTAAGTGGAAATTATACTATAAATTTACAGTATAATTTACAAGTATCATATGCATTCTTTTCTCATATGTGATGTTTAGTGGAGAAAGGACATGAAAATAAAAGAGGAACTATTAGGGGTGAGGAAAGGGGAAATGAGAAGGGAATAAAAAAGGGTAATGAGAGTTAATATTATCAAAATGTTATAATGGAACCCATTATTTTGTGAAATTAATATACACTAATAACATCCTCCCTACAAACAAACCCTAGAACCAGATAGCTTCACTAGTGAATTTCACCAAACACTTAAAGAATTATTACCAATCTTTCTCAAACTCCTTCAAAAACTTGAAGCGATAACACCTTCCAATTTCATTTTATAAGACCAGACTTATACTGGTGCCAAAATGGGACAAAGACACTATGAGAAAAAAACATTGTAGGCCAATATCCCTGATGAACATTGATTTGAAAATCCTCAACGAAATACTAGAACACCAAATTTAACAACACTCAAATGGTTCATATGCCATGATCCAGTCTGATTTATCCCTGTGATGCAAAGCTGGTTTAACATAGGCATTGATTAATCAATGTGAAACACTACATTAACAGTATTAAAACCACATGACCCATATGATTATGCAGAAAAAGCATTTGCTGAAATTCAACACTGCCTCATGATAAAACCTCTCAATGTATAATAGCCAAATATGACATATCAAGCTAATATATTCAACAGTGAAAAGCTAAGTGTGTTTACTATCAGGAGTAAGATATGAATGTTTGCACTTACCACTTCTATACCACATAGCATTGGCATCACCAGCTGGAGTAAATAGGCCAGCAAAACCAAGGAGGTGAAAGACTTCTGCACTAAAAATTACAAATTATTTTGGAATGAAATGAAAGAAGCAACTGCTTTGGAAAACAGTTTGACAGTTTATCAAAAAGTTAAACATAGAATTATTGCTCTGTGCTATATACTCAAAAAAACTAAAAACATATGTCTACATGTATATGAACATTCATGTAGCACTGCTATTCACTTAACCAAAGAGTTAAAACAACCAAAATGTCCATCAACTGATGAATTCATAAGCAAAATGTAGTATTACCTATGGTTAAAATAAAATAGTATGTCCACACAAGAGAATAGTATTTGGTTATTAATAAATAATTATGTATTTATGCTTGCTGTAATATGGGTGAACCTTGAAAACTTTGTGGTAAATATAAGAAGCCAGACAAAAATGGTAATATATTATGTTAACCCACTTGTATAACATATCTAAAACAGGCAATCAAATACAGATTTAAAGTAGATTAGTGGTTTCCAGAGGCTGAGAGGAAGGAAGGATGAATAAGAATGAATGCTAATGGGCACAGAGTTTCTTTTTTGGAATGATGAAAGTTTTCTGGAATTAATGGTGATGATGCTAGAATATCTCTGTTCATTTGCTAGAAGTCCCCATATTGTATACTTTGAAACAGTTAATTTTATAGTGCAGTCATTATTTATCAATAAAAATGCTGTGAAAGAAGATATTTTAGCAAAATGATCTTAGAAAATGTAAGTTCTAAAAAACATATGTAATTATATTACCTTAGAATAAAATAAAGATGTCATAACAAACAGAAAAAGTAATATTAATTTCAGCCTGTTAGCTTCAACCTACCACTCACATTTTATTTTAAAAATTCATTCAAAATTGATCACTGACTTAAAGATGGAAACTAAAACAGGAGGGAAAACGTAGTTGAAAGTATTCAGAATTTATTATACTTGACATCAAGTGCATGATCCATAAAAGGCAAACTTGATGAATTGCACTTTATGAAAATTCAAAACTTTAGCTCTTTGAAAGTGAAGAAGAAACAAACTACAGGCTAGAAAATATATTTGCATGCTTCAAACAAAAGACTACCATATAGCATATGAAAATTTTCTTTAAACTCAGTACTTTAAAAATTCAAAGAAAATGCAAAAGACAGATATTTTGCCAAAACATTATAGACAATGAACACATGAGCATCACTAAAGCCATTAGGCAAATGCAAATTGACATCATAATGCAGTATCACTACACACCTAAAAGAATGGCTAAAATAAAGACAGTGACAACACCAAATGCTGGAGAGGAGGTAAAGAAATTGGATCCCTCTGCTGGTAGAAATGTAAAATGGTATAGCCACTCTGGAAAATAGTTTGTCAATGTCTTTTAAAAACATAACATGCAAATACTATATGACTCAGCAAAGCACTCCTGGGCATTCATCCCACATAAGTGGAAACTTAAGCTCACACAAAAATCTGTACATAAATATTTATAGTGGCTTTATTCATAATATTCAAAAACTGGAAATAACCCAGATGTCTCTTAACTGGAGAATAAATAAACATTTTTACATCCATACCTTGAAATACTACTGAATAGTCAAAGTGAATTATTATTGATGCAGTCAAAATCTTGGATGAGTCTTCAAAAAATTGTACTTAAAAAAAAGTTAATCCTAAACTTATTCAATGATATGATTCAACATTTATAGTGTTCTTGAAATGACAGAACTGTAGAGATGTAGAACAGATTAGTAGCTATCAGGGTTAAAAAAGGAGATGGGTATGGCTATAAAAGTGCGACTGTGGGGATTCTTTGGTGATGGAAATGTTCATATCTTCATATTAATGTTAATATTCTGGTTGTGACATTGTATTATAGATTTATAAGATAATACAAGTGGTATAGGATACATAGGATCTCTGTCTTATTTTCTTTTAAATGCATGTAAATGTGCTATTACCTCAAAATAAAATAAGTACTTTTAAAAGATTTTTATAAGACATTTTTTAAATCATATTGTGTGAGTTTTATTTGTATGTGAATTCAAACAAACTCCAAAATAGAAGCTTTTGTGGTACTGGAGTTTGAACTCAGGGCCTGGCAAGCACTCTACCACTTGAGCCATGTCCCCAATCCATTTGGTTTTAGTTTTTTAGATAGGTTCTCATGCTTTTGCCCAGGTGGCCTCAGACCATGATCCCCTTACTTCTGGTTCCTGAGTAAGTGGAATGACAAGCATTTGCCACCATGCCTACGTGTTTTTTGAGATACAGTCTCACTAACTTTTTGCCAGAGCTAACTTCAAACTGGGATTCTCCTCTCTCCATCTCCTAAGCAGCTAGGGTTACAGGCGTGTGCCACCATGCCTGACAAAGTAAAATTCAATTTACCTCTGTGATACATTTGGAAATGTAAACACTGATTAGACATTTAATTATATTAGCAAATCACTTAAAATGCTTAGTTGTAATCGCTGTCTTCTTTTTTGTGTTTAAAAAAGTTTAGATCTACAGAGACAAGTTAGAGTTTATCTGGAAATAAGTGATGGGCTGGTAGAGATAGGTGAAAATAGAGAAAAGGAGAATGACTACTAATGTAATGTAAAGGAGTTTCTTTTTTATGTTATGAAAATATATTAAAGTTGTGATGTTTGCATAACTCTGAATAAACTAAAAATCACTGAATTGTGGACTTTAAATGGGTGAATCGTATGGTACATGAATCATATCTCAGCCACTCTTTTTAAAAACATATTTAGCTTTAGAGATCCACACTAAAACATTTATATTAAGTCATGATGTTTGGGGGCTGGGGTTGCAGCTCAGTAGTAGTTTGCATGCTTAGCAAGTTCAAGAGGCCCTTCAACTTAAAGAAAACACATAATATTTGGGACTTGCTTCAAAATAATGTTACAAAGAAAAAGGTAAGAGAACAATGTTAACATGAATTGATTATTGAAGCAGTTTGGTAGATACTTAAGTAGTTAAGTTATTCTCACTATTTTTGCGTTTGTTTAAACATTTCAACAATAAAGAAACACAGTTTTATAAAGAACTAAGAAAAACACTTGACTGCTAAACTGAGAGGGTTTTAAAAAGAAATGATTGGTTGGGTTTTATTTTCCTGCCAATGAGTTCTGACTTGTAAAAATCAAACACATATTAAATAAAACAACAATTTTAAAAGAATGTTGCTCATCAAGGATAATATCTTCCCTATTTATTGCAAACACTATGTCAATTCCAACTTTATATAACTTATTTTCCCAATCTCTCATGTCATCTTACTTACCAACTGCCCAATTGCAAAATTCTAGCCATCTCTCTGCATTCACAGTAACTAAAAACAAATGATACATTTTTTGATAAGCTTCATAATTACTTTAATATTAAGTTAATAACAACATTATTAGAGAAGAAGAAAGGGATCAAGGGAGAAGGAGAGGGCTAGTAGGGATTGATATGGTCAAAGTATGAAAAGATCACAATTAAAAATATAAATAAAAATATCACAATAAAAATATGATTTTATTCTGTATAATTAATGTGCACCAATTAAAAACTTGCAGACAGCAAAAAAAAAATTAACAACAAAAGCTATGTTGGAACTTTTTCCCTAAAGAACACAATTGCTTGAAAACACAATCTCCATGTTGCCAAGATTATGTAGGGACTCAGATGCAAAATCTGAGACATTCAGATCTTACTCTTTTTCAGCAACTCAGGAAAACTATGCAAGTTTATCACATAGGCTGGGTTAATAAAATTAGCTATTCTAAGAAGATAAATGTAATAAGAGCAGAGGAAATAAGGCAATAAAAGTTTGCTAGTAGTGAAAATGGTAAAACATTTTCATTATGGTTCCAATTCAACTGAATTTTATTTCAAAACTTATAGTAGAGAAAAAACATAATTTCATCTTAAAGAAATCTGTATATTTGGTTAAGAACATTCACCAGGATTGGAATTCTCTATCACTTACCAGGAGTAAGAATTCTAATATGGATATTAAAGAATAAGACATGATCACTGTGTTTGAACCTACAGAATGGTTGGAACTTAGGTAAAGATTTTGAGACTCTTAAGTTACATTTCTATAGATAATTGAATGTCCTGAAAATTTCAGCTTTGAACTACAATGATGAATAAAGTCCTCCAAATAGTTTACATTTTGAAAAACCAACCTAGCCAGAGTTTTGGGAAAGGAGACCAAAGAATGTCAAAATCTTAGACACAGATTATATGAAGAAAAGCCCAAAATGGGAAGCACAGGATATATAGTGTAAAAGATGGACAGAGCAACATTTAGTGGCCTCTACTGACTTAAAGAAATCCACAGTATTGATAAAAATCTGGAAAGAACCATTGTCAATTATAAAAATCAATTGATTCCATATAGGAGAGTCATGAAAGAGGCAAAGTTTGTGAAAAGGAACCATAAAAGAACAACAAAGCTAAGGAATAGAGTGTGTATATCTCTTTCTCCCAGAGGACAATGTAGGCATACACTTGTAGGGAGTGTTAAGGAAATTTTGATAACTCAATTATTTGTCTCTTTTCATGTTCTTTTAATGTGCTTTGCCATCCCTACTCAATACCAACTGTATTGAGTAGCATAAATTATACCCCAAGTGTATAATGTAACATAAAAGATTTGTTAAATTGTAGAAATAAAGGCTGGGACATAGCTAAGTGTAAAATACTTGTCTAGCATGCACAGGGCTCTGGGTTTGATCCCTAACACCACAAAAAAAATCTCCAAATTATAAAAATAATAACTTAAACAGATACTTAGCAACAATGTATTTTTGGATCCAGTCTGAGCCAATGCATATTCATTCACTGGGTTCCTGGCAGCTATGTATATTGGGCTATGCTTCAATGAGTTTAGGTATTTCTATGCCCTGTACCATTTGAACCCATTTACTAAAGTGAAAATTGCATCCTCCTTGCCATAGTGTAATTAATTCTGTGGTATCCAACTCATCTTATGTAATATTAACAAAGAAAAATTTTTAATCAGTTAATATCTATTTATTGCACTTCAGATCCTCAGCTATCCCTTTTTTTACCCCAGATAGAAATAGCTTTTATAAATAAAATTTACAGGATTTATTTTTGTTTCAAATAATCTACACAACATGACATGTGCTAATCCATGGATTAAGGTACAAATCTCTTTTCAGCACATCACTCATGCCCTTTTGGTTTATTTCTCCAGTAGCAGATATTCTAGTCTGTGTCTTTTGACAACAGTGAATCAATGCTATAATTTTTGCTACTAGGTTTTTTCTTACATCAACTGAGACTTTGTCTAAAAAATGAATGAAGAGAGTAGTTCATAAATATAATTTAGTATAGTCTGTGTGGAAGAGCCACCTGAGATCTAACATATAGGTGTTAGAACATCAGTTAATTTCATGTCCACACTTCCAGGTTCTGCCTCTGAGTCTTTACCAACTAGCTTTGTGAGCCCAAGTGAGTGGCTTATTTCAGGACTGGAAGTTCTACATCTGGAAAATAAGAGAGTTAGATCTGTAAACACTAGCATTCTATTGTTTTGAAAATATAATGTTTTAAGAGTATCTGATCTGGTAATTCGATGGCAGAAAATATGCCTTTCTTTAAAACCCCTGACAAACTTGGCTAAAATGAGGAGTGAAAAGACTCAAATTAATAAAATTGAAACAAAAAAGGGAGGTAACAACACAAGGAAATCCAGGGAATCATCAGGAACTACTTCGGTAACCTATATTTAAATAAATTGTAAAATCTAGAAGAAATAGAAAACTTTCTAGATACATATGACCATCCAATATTGAACCAAAAGGGTATTAATCACTTAAACAGATCTATAACAAGCAATGAAACTGAATCAGAATAAAAAGTCTCCCAAAGAAAAAAAGATCAGGACCTGACAGATTCTCCACTGAATTCTACCAGATCTTTAAAGAAGAACTAATACCAACTCCCCTTAAACTTTTCCACTAAATAGAAAGGGAAGGAACACTACCTAACTCATTCTATGAAGCCAGTGTTACACTTATCCCTAACCAGACAAGGACACAACAACAACAAAAAAGAGAACTACAAGCCAATCTCTTTAATTGACATTGATGCCAAAATTCTTAATAAAATAATGGCAAACAGAATCCAACAACATATCAAAAAGATCACACACCATGACCAAGTCAGCTTCATCCCAGGGAGGCAGGGATGATTCAACATAAGCAAATCATTAAATGTAATACAGCATATTAACGGAAGCAAAGACAAAAACCACATAATCATCTCAATAGATGCAAAAAAAAAAGCCTTCAATAAAACTCAATACCTTTTCATGACAAACCTCTGATAAAACTAAGAATAGAAGGAATGTACCTCAACATTATAAAGGCTATATATGACAAGCCTATAGCCAACATTATACTTAATAGGGAAAAAATGAAAACATTTCCTCTAAAGTCAGGAACAAGACAAGGGTGTCCATTCTCTCCACTCCTAATTCAAAACAGTCTTGGAATTCCTAGACAGAGCAATAAGACAGGAAGAAGAAATGAAAGAAATACAAATAGGTAAGGAAGAAGTCAAACTATCCTTATTCACAGATGACATTATCTTACACCTTAAAGACCTAAAATATTCCACCCAAAAACTCCTAGTCAACATAAACAGCCTCAGCAAAGTATCAAGATGCAAATCAATTTACAAAAATCAGTAACCTTTCTATACACCAACAATGAACAGATTGAGAAAGAATATAGGAAACCAATTCCATTTACAGTAGCCTCAAAAAAATATCAAACACCAAGGAATAAACTTAAAAAAGGATGTGAATGACCTCTATAAAGAAAACTATAAACCACTGAAGAAAGAAATCAAAGAAGATTACAGAAAATGGAAAGATCTCCCATGCTCATGGACTGGTAGAATCAACATCGTGAAAATGGCTATACTACCAAAAGCAATCTACATGTTCAATGCAATTCCCATCAAAATCCCAATGACATTCATCACAGAGATTGAAAAATCTACCTTAAAGTTCATTTGGAAACACAAGAGACTGCAAATAGCCAGGGCAATACTGAGCAAAAAAAGCAATGCTGAAAGTATCACAATAACCAATTTCAAACTATACTACAGAGCCATAGCAATAAAAACAGCATGGTACTGCACAAAAACATATGAAGATCAGTGGAACAGAATAGACGACCCAGATATGAACCCACGAAGCTATGCCCACAAAATTTTGACAAAGGCACCCAAAACATGCAATGAAGAAAAAACAGCATCTTCAATAATCGTTGCTGAGAAGACTGGATATCTGTCTGTAGAAAACTGAAAATAGACCCATGTTTATGACCCTGTACAAGTATCAATTTAAAGTGGATTAAGGACCTTAATATCAGACCTGAAATTTTGAAGCTAGTAGAGGAAAGAGAAGAGAATACACTGGAAGCAATAGGTATAGACAAGGACTCCCTCATTAGAGCACAAGCAGCTCAGCAACTAAGAGAAAGGATTGACAAATGGGACTACATGAAATGAAAAAGATTCTGCACAACAAAAGAAATGGTCATCAAATTGAAGAGGCTGCCAACAGAATGGGAGAAAATCTTTGCCAGCTGTACATCTGACAAGGGATCAATTATCAGAATATTTAAGGAGCTCAAAAAACTTAACTCCTCAAAACTCAAGAATCCAATGAAGAAATGGGCAAATGAAGTGAACAGAGCTTTTTAAAAGGAAGAAGTTTAAAAGGCTAAAAAAATGAAGAAATATTCACCATCCCTGGTCATAAAGAAAATGCAAATCAAAACCATGTTCAGATTCCACCTCACTCCTGGTAGAAATGGCTACCATCAAGAACAAAAACAATAACAAAGGTTGGTGAGGATGTGGGGGGAAAGGAACCCTCATGCACTGCTGGTGGGAATGTAAATTAGTACATTTTAGTTTCTCCTTCGAGAAACTAAAAATAGAATTGCCATACAATCCAGCAATTCCACTCCTATGGATATACCTGAGTGAGTGTAAGTCAGGTTATAACAAAAGCACCTGCACATATGTGCTTATTTCAGCATTATTCACAGTAGCTAAGCTATGGAAACAGCGAAAACGCCCTACTAGTGATGAAATGGATTAAGAAAATGTGGTGTTTATATACCATGAAATTTTATCCAACCACAACGAAGAATGAAATTTTGTCATTTGCAGGTAAATTGATGGAACTGGAAAACATCAAGTTAAGTGAAGTTAGCCAGGTTCAGAAGGCCAAAAGCCACATGTTTTCTCTCATATGTGGAATATAGACCTAATACAAATACAGCAGTATTATGAAAAACAGGTCATTGCAAGGGGAAGTCACATAGTGGAGGGGGAGGATAAAAAGAAGGGCGTTAAGAAGGTGAATATGATTGATGTACTCTGCATGCAAAAATGAATATAGAATTTTTAAACTTGTTGAAGCCACTATAAAAAGGTGAGTAAGGTAGAAAGAAGAAAAATAGAGGAGATGAACCAGTTTGGGTTATAATATATATATACATGGAAATGCCACAAAGAAACTTCTTGTGTAGCTATTTTAAACAAACAAAAATGGCAATTTTTTTTTCATTTTCAAATCAGAGAGCAGGAGAAGAAACAGGTCCTAACTTGGGGGGGCGTGGTACCAGTGGAAGGGGGGAGGAGTGGGGGAAGGGCACGGGAGAGTGAATATAGTACAAATATTGTACATACATGTATGTAAATGGAAAAATGACACCTGTTGAAACTATTCCAGGAATGGGGGGAAGGGGAATAAAGAAGAATGATGGAGGGGATGGATTGAAGTATGAAATATTGTAAGAATTTTGTAAATGCCACAATGTACCCCCACCCAGAGCAATAAAAAAGTAATAAATTAAAAAAAAAATTAAGTCTATGTGCTTGGCTGTTTGGTACACATTATGCAGAAAATAAAAAGATCCCTGATATACAGGGATCCCTGATATACACTGGGAAATGTATTTGGTGTACTATAATAAAGTAATACCCACATACATACACACATATATGCACATATATATATACACACACATATTCATGCATGCATATGTAAATGCATTTCCAACACAACATAAAAGAAGATAAATGTTATGGGACAAGAAGAAATAAAATGCTGTGGAAACTGATATAAGGAAGATATTGCTTTCAATAGGTAAGATAATTATGGGCTTCATGGAAAAGTTGTTATATTAGCTGGATCTTGAAGGCTTTTGTATTTGGCAAAAATGGAGAAGGCAGAGAAAATTGTGTAAATAGAAGACAAGTAGTAGGAAACTGTGAGGCCTGCCCTTCAATTGCAGAGATATTTTCACTTGAGTGTGTTGAAATCATTACAATATTAAGAAAGTGGATGCCAGGAAAGAAGTTGTTTTTTATACAAAGTAGCTTTTGCTTTGTGGATTTGAATGCAGAGCTTCCCTTCAGAGCATACTCAGTTAATCTGAGTACTCCTGTGTTAGTCTTTTCTTTATTAGTTGGTATAGCTCTCTCTTTGCTTGAATTTCATATGTCATTATAAAAACGAATGTATATTTTTAATAGATAAAGCCATTTTTTTTCACTTTGTTCTTCAACAACAAAGTGCTATGGATAAAGTGATACAAATATATGAGGGAAGTTCGAATAACAGAAATGTTTTACATAAAAAAAGTGTAACGATCCATTTTCCATGGCAAAAATTGTCTTTTTGTGATAAGAGATTGAGAATGTTATTTGGTCAAGGGTATAGTTAAAAACATCTTTTGCTGTTGTTTCCATTCTTCAATTTGTTAGTCTTCTTTGATTAATCAGTAGCTCATGGCAAGATTTTCTAAAGCAGTTTGCCACCTAACATGTAAAAAAGATTTGTTTTGGTTTTTTTTTTTAACTTGAGAAAAGGAGGCCACCTCAAATATTAGAGAAAGACAATCACTTGACAAGTTTAAACACTACACTACTCATGATTAATTATACTAAACATCGAGAAGAGTTTCTTAATTTCCATTACCCGTTTTGTCTGTGGTTCTTTTGGAGAACATTCTACATTCACTAAGAATGAGCCTATTGTCAGGCATGTACATTTTTGTTCCACTGTCTTTAAAAATGAGTTAAGGTTACTTTATTCTAGGTTAAATTTTTTTGTAGGAAACTATGACAAATGCCGCTTTCTCAAATGCTAATGGCCTTTACTGTAAGTGTATGCATGTAAGTATGTATATCAGTGTCTTTCTTCCATTTTACCTCCAGAACTTTAAGACTGTTTGAAACAGTTCAATTTCAATATTCTAGCCACTCTACTGACCTGAATTTATGTCAGGACCTCTTTTTTGGAAGGATTATGTCTTCGATATCTCCTTTGTACTATTTTGTCAGAACTTAGATATGTTAAAATGCCTAGAATTTGAAGTGACAGATGTTGAAAAACGGCTTCAGAGAAGCTAGACATTTTTACTCTGGAATTCAGACCATCCTAGCTCTAAAGCTTGTGAACTTCTAAATGTTTAGAGGCATTCAAAGTTTAAAGCATTCATTCTTGAAAGCCTGGGTGTTCACCCACGTCAAAAATGCTCTTGCAATCTCTGTACTTTGTAGCATCCAGTTGACTTCTAGGCAACTGGATGTCCTCTTAGACATCACCTCACTTCGACCTACTTATTTCCTTTTGTGCTAAAGGTACTGTTGCTCCATCTAAATAAACATGCTCAGAATATTGAAATTAGGCTTGGTATTTTTGTACTCATTAAAAGGAAAACTAAATTGTTTTCTCATTGTCTGAAAAAAATTGTAACTCACATTTTGTTTCATATTGATATTTGTTTTTTGCTAGAGCTCACAAATAAGTCAGAAAATTAAATGCTTCACATTTCCTTCAATGCTGTCTCTTAAAGGGATTATCCAATCAGTCCCATTGAATTGTAAAATGTAAAAAAAAAACAGTTTTTTAACTAAGCTGAGTTAACTATGCCAACAAAATCTCTTAGGAAGTCAAAAACGGAATGTTCTCATCATCCCAAGATGTATCTCCACTATATGCCCAGCACCATAACCCATGATGCAGACTGCATCTGCTTGTCAAAATGTGATTTTTGGCAAAGATGATTCCATTAAAATCCCCAGTGCATTTGCCAGGGTTTAGGCTTAGTCATTCCTGGAGAAGTCCCAGAGAGCCAGGTATTTACTAAATCCGATTTTTGTGTCTTGCTGCTTGCTGATGGTGTCACGTTTTTCCAACTTCAGTTACAACACATTGATTTTCATGTTTTGAACTACCTAATCTTCACCGACAGAACAGCATGACAGAAATTCAATTACATTTCAAATTGATGATACACTTTGAGCCAAAGTCGTGGAGACATGTCTTATTTGTTTCAGAAGCAGCTCACCACTAGAATTGTGGAAGTGTTAAGAAAGGGTCCTCCGTGTTGAAAGAATATGTCCCACTAGTTTAGAGATACTTCAACCTTATTTAAGCTTCAGACTTGAATAAGGTTGGTTTCTTTTTCAGTACATCTAGCATTTCTGCTGCTATCCTTGAAGAAGAAAAAGAAGTTTAGCTCTGTCTTCTCCAAATGCATGCTCCACTTGGCTCTTCCCCTTCCCAGTGAAAAATATTATTCCTCTTTGGTGCTCCGGCCTATGTTATTCTCAGATCTAATTCTAACCCTTTGTAGCTATCTTTCTTTCAGTTCTCAAGTACAGCAAACAGCTCAAAAGTAAAGGAAATATTGTTAAAGTATAATGTCCCATTTTTCCTTAAAACTAAGTTCCTAAATCCTTATTCGTGGATAGTATATCTTTTTCAAGCTAAAAAATACTGATATTAAAAGTGGTTTTTGAGTTAATATTTCATGCATAAAATATCTATACCTATATGATAGGCATTCATTATATTACTACTCACTTTATCCTTGAGAATGAACAAGAAAAGTAAATAAGTCCCTATCTTACATTGCCTACTTCTTGTCACCATGGCATCTAAGTAACAGTAATTACTTTCTTATTAATGTGATGAAACATATAATGTCACAGAAAATTAGAATTTTGAGGTCTTTCTAACACATTTCTTTAAAAGAGATTAAGTGGTTATAATAATGTTACAGAATAAAAAGCTGAGATATCTGGCTGTCACTATAAAGCTCATTTAATTATATTATTTTCCATTACAAAATATTTGGCAGTTACCTAAATTAGAATTCATGAAAATTTCAAGATATGTATTATTTTATTAATAATTCTGACTTCCCTCCAGCTACTTTGTAAATAGAAACACTAGCCAGTTTTTTCATGCATTCATTCCACAAACATTCATTAAGCCACAATCAATGAGAAAGAAATTATCTTTGTGATACAGGAGTCAGTACAGCATACTCCCCTGTCCTGTTTATGTTTGATAGTAATTGAAATACTGGTTTCATTCAATTTTTTTCCCACCAAGTTTTTAAAGTAGATTAAAGAAAACAATTTCCTGGGAACTTTCAAAAATCCTTTGTATTAGGAGTTTGACTTCCTCCTATTAGAGTAGCTAATAAAGTAACCATCTTGCTAGGAAGTACTATGAGAATGGAATAAAATTCTAAATAGTTGTTCAAAGAACTCTAATAAAAATAAGAAAGCTTGGACTTGAGAGGGTCACATTCTATAGAAAAGAAATACACATTAAGGTGACCCCTCCCTGCTCAGTGAATTTTTTTTCCCTCAAGCTATTTTCTAACTCAGTGTAGAGTGTATACAGAAGCTTAAAAAGAGAAAGGCCTAGATTATGTAGTTATGTGGCATTATCACTGAGTTGTGAGTTGGTGACAGCAGAATCATGTAAGGAAAAGATAAAGTGTGAATATTTTTTAATTTTCCAAGGAATAAAGGCTTAAAACATCCCAAGTTTGACAAACAAATGAATGAACAAACAAGCAAACAAAAAAACTTTATAAATCTACAGACTATAGAATCTAGATAAACTGCAAGCAAGAGGGAGTGGTATATGGCTGGCTCAGGGGTAGGGCACTTGCCTAGCATGTGCAAGGCCTTAGCTTCAATGTTGTGTACCACAAATTTTTTTTAAAAAGCTATAAAATAAAAATTCCAAGATGGAGAAGTAGCTCTACCAGTAGAGCAATTGCCAAGCAAATGCAAAGCTCTGAGTTCAAACTCCAGTAGTACCAAAAAACAAAAACAAAAAAATGTAAAAGTACACACAAAATATAGCCTAAAAACAAATTACAAATACACAATTTTAAAAACAGTACCTTATAGGTAAGACTAAATTTCTTATCAAAAACAATGGAGAAAGTATTGGTCACTACTAGTTGCTGGTAGTTACCAGGAGATAAAAATTAAGGAGACCTTGATCTAAGGACACAAAACTGTAGTTAGATTAGACAGGAAGAATAAGTTCAAGTGCTCTCTTGTACAACGTGATAAATATACTTAATAACAATGTGATGTTCTTAAAAAGGGCTTAGATTAGATTTTTAGTATTTCTACCACTAAAATGATAAGTATGTTAGGTAATACATATCTTAATTAACTCAATATAATCATTCTACAATATATAAATTTCCAAACATATTTTACATGATATATACTTTATGAATAAATTTAAAAATAATAAGACAAGAAGGAAATAGCACAACATTGCTGAAAGAAAAGAAGTGTCAACCAGAATCCTATATAAAGTGAACATAGACTTCATGGCTGATGGAAAAATCAAGAGGTTGACAAATGAAGAAAAATTAAAGAGAAGGTATCCAAGTATATGTACACTAAAAGAATAGCTAAAGGAAATTTTCCTTAAAAAGAAACAATGAAAGGGAAAACCTTGGATCCCAAAAAAAGTAGAAAATAGAAAATAGCAAGGTAAGAAAAAATATGAGCTAAAGAGAAGGCATTCCTTCTCCACTTGGGTTTTCTAATTTATGTTTGTGAATCAAAGAAAACCTTATAGCAATATTTGATATAGTTCTAAATATAGGTAGAGGAATTTAATTAAGTAAAAAAGATAAAGGCAAATGGCCATAAGAGAGGTAAGATTTAGTATTTCACTTGAATTGGTCAAATCATACCAATAAACTATTACATTGCATATATAAAATGAAAACCTACAGCAATCACTAAAATAAAGCATACAAATAGAGAAACTCAAAAACACTAGAAATAAATACAAATGGTGTCCTAAAATTGCTCAAGTAACCAAGAGGAATAAAGGAACAACAAAACAATAGCAGGAAAAATGGAGATGAAAACCAAAAAGGGAAAATAATACTTAGTATGTCAAAATTGCATTAAATGTCAATTATCAAGATACATCAACTAAAAAACAAAAATTGAAAAAGTATATTAATTAGCAACTATATACTATCTATGTGGATTTTATTTCAAACACAAACATAGGCAGAATGAAAATAGAGTGGAAAAATAAATAGTCCAAACATTAATGAAAAGAAAGTAAGAGAAAAATCATTTTTGTAACGGTGTTATGAGGAGCCCCACGGACCCTCTCACCATTGTAGAGGTGTGGGAAATAAAGGATAAACACTTTTTGCAAACCTCCTTGAAATTTTTCCTAAAGGCATATGGCAAATGAAGAAATGTTTGTTCAAGAAAATCTACTAAATCTCAGTTAGCGCATTAGGATCCTGTTGCAGGTATATACAAACTCCACTTCCCTGCCAGCTCAGTATAACAATAAGCACTATATTTCACAAGTACAGAGGGAGTGCAGGTCTCCCTCTCATCTCTCTAACATAAGAAGAAGACAAGCCATCAGCATGTATCATAAACCTAACTCCACACTGCAAATCTTTCTAGCCAGGTAATATCATCTGAGAGGACTGAGGCTCTTTCTCTTGACCAATCTCTTAATTGCAGAGTGAAGCACAATTCAAGTGCAGCATGTTAGAAGTGCTGGGAACCAAATGTTCATAGCACAGCTTGCTCATTGGGCAGAATTTCCATACCAGGAGAGGTAAGATGACAAAACCAGAGACTGTGGCTACCAAATTTATAAAACAAGGAACTCACTCAGAGAATAATGTTGACCATGCACACAGCTCCAGAACAGTGGTATTAGTACAAATGTTTCACTCATAGGAGAGAAAAGCCATAGAATAAAAAGTTTGAAAGATCTTCAAAGAAGATTGACTATATGAAAGACTTTGAGGGGAAATTCAAGCCTAATAGTAGTAAAGAAACAATGAATAATTTGCTTTTAAGCAATTTAGACTAATTGGCAGTCCCATGAGAGCCATAGGCTAAAATCATAGACAAAGTAGAAGTTTTAAAGAATTGTGAAAAGGACAAAGCCAATAGGAGTTCTTTTGAAGTTGGATTAATCTTCAATGACGTCCCTAAAAAAAAAATCCCTGTAAAGAAGACCAAATTTAGTTGGATCAGAATATGGAGTAATTTTGGTCCAGATTGTTGTCAAAAATAATAATCAGTAGGAAATTAATACATGTGAACAGCTGGAAGTGACATTAGCAGAGACAGATGACTTAACAAGAGCAACAAGGAAAGACAGTAAAAGAGAACTCTTATTAAAACCATTGTCTCAGTGTGGCTACAAATGATCAAGGCTGCTTTTTAAGGAGCACTGTTAGATAATGAACATTGTAAGGAAAATACACTTCACTGAAGTAGCTCAGCCAAGTTACTAAACAAACAAATAAAAACAAGCCCAAGGTGACCTTATCCAAGCTTACTACAAAATACTATGTAAAATATCAAGTTTCAAACAAATATGACTCATGTAAAGAAACAAATAAGTGTGTCCCACAGAGAGGAGGAAATAAAGCAAGTAACAGAAATTATTTGAAAGAGCCCAGATATCAAAATAAGCATACTAAGACTTCAAAGCAACTAAGGTGAATATGTTCAAAGACCAAGCATAAATCATACTTAAGAAGTAAAGAACTGCATTATGAAAACATCTCAAAATAGAGATAATTTATAGAGAAATAGAAATTACTTTTAAAAAAATAGCTATATGTAAATTCCATAGTTGAAAAGTACAGTAAGTGAAATCAGATTCTGACTGGTCATAACACATGTGTACACGAAAGCAATGCTAAGAATATTTCTGTATAGCTATCCTCAACACAACTGGCAAAAAAGCTTTGTCTTCCTTTTTATGCTTGTGTCTTTTCTTCAACAAAATTAGTGATAAAGGCAGAATAGGACCTGCCTAGAAGTGAAGGGGGAGGAGGGGAGAGGGGGGAGGTGGGGGGCAGGGTAGAGAAATGACCCAAACAATGTATGCACATGTGAATAAATGAATAATTTTTTAAAAAAGAAAGGGTTCAATAGTTGATTTGAATTGTTAGATGACTTAGTACATTTGAAGGGAGATTGCTAGAGATTATGAAATCCAAACAACAGAAAGGAAAAATAATGAAAACTCAGCCTCACAGAAATATGGGAAAACATTGAGCAAACAAAATATTATAAAGTTAATAATACGAGAAGAAAGAAAGACAAAGTCAAAATATTTAAAGAAATAATAGCTGCTAACTTCCCAAATATTTTGAAATCTCTAAATATCTATGAATCTCAACTTACTCCAATAGGATAAATGCAAAGAGATCTACACCAAGACATATTACAGTGAAAATGTTTAAAGAAAAAGTGAAGAGAAGCCTTGAAATTAGTGAAAGACAAATCTACTCATCATTTAAAGGCAACTCAATGTGATTAATATTCTGCCTTTTTAGAATCAATGGAGGCCATTAGGTAGTGGTTAATATATTTAAAATGTTAAAAGAAAAGAAAAAAAATCTGTCAAGCAAGAATATTGTTCTCAGCCTGGTGCAATGATGTATACCTCGAATCCCAGCAACTTGGGTGACTGAAGCATGAAGATCATGAGTTCAAGGCCAGCCTGGTCAATACCCAGTAAAAGTACACCATTTATGGAGTTTCCTATTTAGATAATACAATGTTGTTGGAGATCCAGCCATCTTTTTCCCTGCACAGAGAAACAAAATGTCATGTATTCATGAATATAAATAACTGGAAGAACTTAGGATCCACTTAAGGATAGTAAGAACAGTTTCATTTCATCTGCTTCACCCCATCTCCGAAGCCTGCATTGTTCAGCACAAAGAAATCCCTGGCTTATCCATTCAGTTTGCAGAAAAAATAAAGCAAGGTGTACTTCGTTGTGTTTAAAGATACTGTCTGAATGACCAGCTTCAGTTTCATACCATTCAGATCTAAGGGGTGAGAGGGAGTCACAGAATATATGAGGCATCTGGAGATGGTGGGAAAAAAAAGAAGAGGGATAGGCTTTCAGCATCAGCCATATAGCAACAGTAACTGTGATACCCAGTGGGCTTCTCAGCACAGAACATCAGAAGTCTTCCCTCCTAAGAAGCTCACAGAAGCTCTGCAGCCTATATAGCCTTCACTGAAAAGGACCCCTCAATGTTCACAATAACAATGGACCCCCTGTACCTTTCCCTGCTATCAGCCTTACCCTGACATATGAGTCCCTGGGTTTTATTCCCAGCACTACAAAAAAAAATAGAAAGAAAAAGAAAAGAAAAGAAGAGGAAGAAAACAGAAAGAAGGAAGAAAAGAAGAAAGAAGAAGAAGAAGTCATTGTATAATGATAAGAGGGTCATAATATCAAGAGGATATAGCAACTATATATAAGCACCCAACATCAGAGCCTTTAAATATATAATGAAGATATTAAAAGATCTAAAGGGTAGGACTGGGGATGTAGCTCAGTGGTAGAATGTATGCTTAGCATATGCAAGGGCTTCAGTTCAATTTCCAGCAGCAAAAAGAAATTTTTTAAGGAGACTTAGACTGTAATACAATAATCTTAGGAGGCTTCACTACTCCATGCTCAGCAATGGGCAGATCATCTCAAAAGGAAACCAATAAAGAAACATTAGACCAGGATTGTCCTTTAGGCCAAAGAAGTACAACAGATATACATTGAACATTTTATCAACCAGTGACAGAATATATCTTCTCAGGTATGCATGGAATATTCTTTAGGAGAAATCATATGGTAGGCAAAAAGACACCAAGTTTTAACAAATTAAGATGGAAATTATGTCGTGTCTCTTTTTCTTGTCAGTGCTGGAAATTGAATCTGGGACCTTACACATGCTAGACAAGAGCTCTACCAATTTAGAAAATGATCCCATTTACAATAGCAACAAAATTTGATTAAACATTTCTGTACAGAAGACATAGAAGTGACCAACAGGTATGTGAAAAGGTGTTTAACATCATTTATCATCAGGGAAATGCAAATCATAATGAGGTATCACCTTGCACTAGTTAGGATGAATGCTAGCAAAAAACAAAAACTAAAATTAAAATAAAACAAAAAAAACCCAGGAAATAACAAGTGACAGCAAGGATGTGGATAAATTGGAACCCTCGTGCAATATTGCTGGGAATATAAAATTGTGCAGCTACAGTATGAAGATTCCTCAAAATATTGAAAACACTTAATGAATGCCCTCAACTATGATATTATCCTGCAATCACAGTTTTGGGTATAAATCCAAAAGTATTGAAATCAGGTTGTCAAAGAGATATTTACATTCTCATGTTCATTGCAGTACTAGTCACAATAGTTAAGCTATAGAAACATCTTAAATGTCCATCTACTGATGAATGGATAAAGAAAATGTGCTACATACATACAATGGAGTATTATTCAGCCTTAAAAAGAAGGAAGGCCTATCATGTTAAATGAAATAAGCCAGGTTAAGAAAGGATGCATATTTTCTCTCGTATCTGGAAGAAAGATCCAAAAATAAGCATACACACAAGAGCAAACATGATCACATACACATTTATATGTAGAACATGTTGGAAATAGTGGAACTATTTTATGGCAATCGGGGGAGGAGGGAAAGGAGAAGAGAATGATAGAGAGTCCATAATATCAAAAGGCATTACACCTGTGCAGGTAGAGGACATAATGATATGTACTAAAAGCTGTTGAAAAATGGGAGGTGGGAGGAAAGGGGTAAGGGAGAGTAACAGAAGGGGTTGAACGGACAAGAGTAAAGTATGGTCACAGTGGGAATACAATGAGAAACCCCTTTGAACATTGACTTTGGAATTAATAATGAAAGACAAGACTGCAAAATAGGTACAGGCTGGGGGAATACTTGTGGGAGGGGGAGGGTGACTGGAAAGATGAAGGTGAGGGAATATGGTTGGTGGGCTTCATACACACATGAAATAGAATGATGACACTTCTTGCAATTGCTTTAAGTGGGGTGGGGGAGTTACTGGAGGGGTGAGATGGTGGGGGGAAATTAACCAATGTACAAGGGCTATTTGGAATTGGCACAATGAATCTTCCCTGTACAGTGAATATACCCTAATAAAAATAAAAAAGAAAATGTGAATAAATATTATGGGCTGGAAGAATCAATATTACAAATATGTCAGTTTCTCACAAATTATTCATTAAATATAGAGCAATCACATTGGGGAAAAAAAAAGATGGAAGTCCTGTTCTGCACTGGAGCATAGATGGACTTTGAGGACATTGTGCCTAGATGAAATAAGTCAGTCTCAGAAGGACAAATACTGCATGATCCCACTGTTATGAGAAATCTAATTTAGCAAAACTAATAGAAGCAGGAAAAGAAAGAAATACAAAGAAAAAAGAAACCAGAAAGTAGAATAGTGATTGCCAGGGCCTGGAGACAGGGGAAAACAAAGAGTTGCTGTTTAGTAAGCACTTTTTTACCCATGGAGGATGAAAAATTTCTAGAAATTTGCTGTACAATATCATGTTTATAGTTAGCAATACTGCCCTGTACCCTTGAACATTAGTTGAGAGTAGATATAATGTCTTTTTTATCACAAGGGAGAAAAATAGATGACACACATTAAACTGTCCTAAGGTCTGAAAATAAACCATCAAAATTTTTAATTAAATACCTACAGAGTATTAAAATCCATTAACAAAATTTCAAGAGTTGTTCTACTCAAATGTATGGGTGTTTCAATATCTCTGCATTGATTTTTAATTGGTTTTTTGCTTTAAAAAATATTGTGGCTCCTAAACTGTGAAGAAAGTAACTATTTTTCTAAGCATAGCATATTTTAGAGTCTAATTCACCCAAGTCAATCTGAATTTATGCCTGTAAGATTTTAGCAGATAATCTGCTAAAATATCCTATTATTGCAATATGCAAAAGAGGATTATTACTTCCCAAGAGATGCTTAAAATATTTTTGGGTTCACTAAGTGGAATTTATATCTTTGGGATCTCTATTGCTCTTAATCGAAATCTCTAGTTTATAAGAATAGCTTTAATATGCTATCACCCCAAACATGGTTAGTGCTGGTTATTCATTTCCTGAGAATACAGGATTAAATAATTCTGTCCCTCTTTTCCACTTAAATCTCAATTTATTTGATGTTGACTATAATGGTTTGAAATCATAGGCATTTCATTGACCTTCTTCATTCACTTATTTCAATCTCCTTAGACCCTTAACTTCTGAAAATAAATCACACTGTCCTGTTCAGCTGAAAAAGGTCATTTGGAAATGGTCTAAACAAGATGAACCTATATTAAAGCAGTAACTAAGAAACTGAAGTTGAGCTTTGATTGAGGAAACCAAAGCCTTTGAGGATAATTTACTTTTACATGATTTTCAGAATTTCTGGATTTGTATTACTTGTGTAGCTAAATGAATTTCCTAGCCCCAAGTGAGTGATAATACTAACTCATATGCATTATTTAAACCTGATGTGACTATTCTAGTCAGGTTCCACTGAGACAAGATGAGATTTAAAAAGATATTAGGCAAGAGCAAGGGAGAAAAATTCATATCATAAGACACTTCTATGCCCAATTAATGAATAAGCAAATAGGTATTTCATGAGTCTTTAATTCATTAACACATATCTATATTTTTGCATATGACATCATAATCCCCATAGTAAAACTTTTGCAATCATAGTCATTTCTCAAGTGACAGACTCTGAACTAACCTTTTGTCTATCAATGATGATTTTTTTTATTATTGTTGTACTGGGGGTACGCTGTGATATTTACAAAAGTTCTTACAATATATCAAATTTATCATAGTTGAATTCACCCCCTCCATCATTCTCCTTTATCCTGCCAATCCCTATTCCTGGAGTAGTTTCAACAGGTCTCATTTTTTCATTTATATGCATGTATATATAATATTTCCACCATATTCACCCTCCTACACCCTTTTCTTATATCCTTCCCCCTTCTATTGTACCAACCTCCCAGACAGGACTTGTTTGGCTTCTTGTTCTGTGGGTTTTTTGTAATAACATTTTTGTTTGTTTAAGATAGCTGTACAGGGTGTTTCCTTGTGACATTTCCATGTATATATGTATTATAACCTGAATTGGCTCATTTCCTCTATTTTTCTCCTTTCTACCTTAGTCCCCTTCTTATGGTGATTTCAACAAGTTTAAAAATTCTATATTCATTCTCATGTATGAGGTGTACCAACCATATTCATCTTCTTTCCTTCTTTTACCCTCCCTCTCTCTTTTGTGATGTACCCTTACCATAACCTGTTTTTCATAATATTGCTTGTATTTATATTTTATCTATCTCCCACATATGAGAGAAAACATGCAGCCTTTGACTTTCTGGACCTAGCTAACTTCACTTAAGATGATGTTCTCCAGTTCCATTCATTTACCTGCAACAGACAAAATTTTATTCTTCTTTATGGCTGAATAAAATTCCTCAAGCATGAATTTTTTTAAAGTTAGCACATATTTGAGCTAAAAAAAGGGGAAACTAAAGTCCACTGATATCAATTTATCTACCAAAATCATGTAGCTGATGAGTTAAGTCTTCTGAATCCAAACTTTCCTGCTTTTTCTGCTAGTCGTCTTATGAATATTTTATACTTGATTTGCTGACAAAAAGTTACAAATACAGCCCATTCACTTGAATAATTGTCGCTTATGATAGCTGCATATTGCCTGGCAATGGAAGAATAATGGAAAACTGTTTTCCAAGAGTACAATTACTTCTTTCAAGAAGATGCACATATCATTCACTACCAAAATTCAAGGCATATTGATTGAACTGGATAGGTTTGAAATGTGATTAATTACAAGGCATTATAAAGTAATCCATAGAAATTACTGGGGGAGAGTTCATGCAAATTCATTGAACTCCATTTTTGTCTCTGCTTTGAACATTTTTGGAGACTAAATTGCCACTTTATGTCATTGGCAAAGCACAAATTCTTCCCTAAGAAAAACTATGTACTACTCATGCTGAGATCTGAAATGTTAACAGGTCAGTCTTTCATTTCATTTTTGAGTAAATAGAAAGTTAAGAAAGTCAATTAACAATCCCACTCACCAGAAATGCAGGCAGCAAGGTTGATTAGCTGTGAGAGAGCCAAAATTACTCAAATGGAAAGCACTTAACAGAGTTGTTGGCTAGGGAAGAAAAGGTTAATGCCAATTTTTTAAAAAAATAATTATATGAATTGGAAGAGAGCACTACCGTGTGTTGCTAGGCAAATAGTTCAGAAAATTCAACATTTCCAGGTGTTCTAAAATTCAGCTTTTTAAAAATTGGACATTATTTTGGTTGGATTGATAATGGCAGCCTACGACTAGTAGTTGACATTGAAATAGCTTTCTCCAGGACCTCTTTAGTGGAGGGATATGTCTCCATAAACACTGATGTTGTGCGTAGTGTTGATAGTGATTTCATAGATAGAATACTGTAATTGGACAAGAAGAAAAACCTAACTAATGTGTACAGTCTTCTGCTCTCAGAAGAGTCTTAGTTAGGTAACTAAAAGATGGAACCTTGCGATTAGTAATACCAATTGAATAATAAGTAAATGTTCATTCATTCCAAATGACCAGAAGTTAATGTCAAAGAAAGCTCTGTTAACCCTCGTACACTGCTGGTGGGAATGCAAAGTAGTGCAACCACTCTGGAAAAAAATTTGGAGGCTTCTTAAAAATCTAAGCTTAGATCTGCCATATGATCTAGCAATCCCACTCCTGGGGATATACCCAAAGAAATGCGACACAGGTTACTGCAGAGGCACCTGCACACCCATGTTTATTGCAGCACTATTCACAATAGCCAAGTTATGGAAACAACCAAGATGCCCCACTACTGAAGAATGGATTAAGAAAATGTGGTATTTATACACAATGGAATTCTACTCAGCCACGAAGAAGAATGAAATCTTATCATTTGCAAGTAAATGGATGGAACTGGAGCACATCATTCTGAGTGAGGTTAGCCAGGCTCAGAAGATCAAAAATTGTATGTTCTCCCTCATATGCAGACTTTAGATCTAGGGCAAATACAACAATGTGATTGGACTTGGGTCACATGATAAGGTGAGAGCACACATGGGAGGTATTGGGGATAGGTAAGAAACACAGAAAAACATGATAGTATTTGAGGTCCTCATTTCAAAGGAACTAATACAGAAACTCTAAAGAGACAGAGGTCAGTATGAGAAGGGGATCAGGAACTAGAGAAAAGGTCAGTTAGAGATGAATCAATTTAGAATGTAACACATTTATACATGGAAGCAATGCTAGGAATCTCCCTGTATAGCTATCCTTACCTCAACTAGCAAAAATGCTTTGTCTTTCTTATTATTGTTTATACTCTCTCTTCAACAAAATTAGAGATAAGGGCAGAACAGATTCTGCCTGAAAGTGAGGAGGGTGGGGGTGAGGGAGAAATGGCCCAAACAATGTATGCACATATGAATAAACAAGAAAGAAAAGAAAGCTCTGCTATAAAATGTAGTCCTGATTTTACAAACTTATTAGCAAATCATTTATCTAATTTCCCATTTAATAAGCTAGATAAAATAGCATAAAAATATAGGGGATTACACCAATTAGAATGATTTTGACATAATTGTGTCCAAAATTGTGTGGTGATGGAACAAATTGTGGTAACTGTTCATTCCCAGGCTGGCACAGAAAACAAAAACATATGCTACCAATGTAATTGATTTAAAGGAGGCATGGATGGAGTGGCTCTTGCCAAAAAAAAAAAGGGAGAAAAATTTTTGTTTGCACATGTTGTGTGGTCTAAAGTACACATTGTAGAATAATGAATCTGGATTACTTTTGACCTCATTTTGGAAATATGCAAAAGAAAACAATGATATAGATGCTGCCAAAGTCAGCATTTATTATTTTAGGTAGTTATTTAATTGTGTCAAAGGTATACATTTTTATTATAAATTCTTATTAGGATATATTCATTATATGGGCGAGATTCATAGAGACAATTCCAACTAGGCTTATATTATACATTTGTTAGATCACACCCCCCCCATAATCTCTCCCCCTCAATCAAAGGTACACATTTTAAGACTTTAGGAACTTACAGCTCATTTTCCAATTTATACTTGGTTATGAAAAGAATAATTAAAGTACTTATCAAAAGTCAGAGAGAAAATCAAAGATCTGATGAAAACTGGTCCTAGGAACTGAACAGATTGTCTTTTCTCTTCTTTTTAACATATATGTGAAAAAGTTTGCTATATAAAATGAGAGTCCACATATGTCTCACTATTAAAGAAAAATAACAGTATTAGTATCTCCCTCTCTATCTGCCTTTTTGTCTCCATCTTTATCTTGGTATCTCTTTGTCTCTCTCTTTCAAAAACACACACACACACACACACAGACTCACAAATGCTTCAAAACATACACACTCATCACTCATGACTGCAGACATAGGCCAATAACATAAAAGAACAATTTTTAAATTCTGATTTTTATAGGTGATTAATATGCTATGTTGCTATTTTTCTTTGACAGTAGAAAACTAAGCAAAAGTGCTTGTTATCATTTTAGAAAATTAAATAGTTCATATTAGACAGCACACATTATCATGAAATATATTAATATACCAAATTGGTGAGACTGAAGTCTTAATTTATTTTTATTATCGAGGCAATCAGATAATTTAGTAATATCCCTGTCCCATAGGTCTTTCATATCTTGTATGTTACACCTTCCAAGAATGTTATCCTAATGTCTTGTTAAAGATTTATATGATATTCCTTACTTTTGATGGCTCAAATGAAAGAATGAATGAATGGGTATAGTAGATCAGTTTCCTTTCTAATGAATAAGAAGAAAAACTAACTGTTCCTAAATCGTACTGACAGATGCTTTGCCTTATTTAAATGTACTATGTAATTTGAATCTGATACCATTGCAAGAAAAATCTAAATCATTCTGTGAAATTCTTGTACATAATAATTTTTATAGGATGCCTTATGTATAATTTCAAAAGCCTCAGTCCTATATAAGGGTATATATTTGGAAAACATATTTACAGTCTTAAACATATTTTGATAATCAAAATTCAAATGTGGATATTGTTTCATACAAAGCTATATTAAGAGTAGTATCTGAAAAATTTAGCTGGTGCAATTGTTAATGGATCAAGTCTTATTCACATTCTGAAAGATTTTGTTTTAAAGAAATAATAATAAAATAGATTAATCCGATAAAACAATTTTGTTAGGAAATGCTGACTTCAAGTATGTGATGGTTAGTCCTGATTGGCAACTTGATTGTATTGAGAAAAACCTAAGACATTATTAAAACAAACCTCTGGAAGGGTCTGTGAGGGCATTTCTAGAGATAATTGTATCATGAAACCTCTGACCTAATAAATGAATTAACTCCTTGATGATTTGATGACATTATTGGGAGGTGGTGAAAAGTAGATGAGACTTTTGGAGGAAGTAGGTTACTGGGGGCATGTCCTTAAGGGTGTACCTTGCCATGGCCTCTTCTTGTATCTCCTTCTTTAATTCTCTGACTCACCACATTCTCCCTGACTTAATGGACTAATACCTCTGAAACCATGAGCCATTTTCCCCTTTATATTCTTTATGTCAGGTGTTTTATCACAGCAATGAGAAAGTAATAAAAAAGTGGAAAATGATATATGAATTTAGATTTCAGTACTTATTCTGTGGGCTAACTTGTTACAAATGCTACCAATTAGGTTTAGAGGATCTTCATTATATAAAATCCTATTTGGGATTTCTACGCTAATGACTAACATGGCTGAAAGTGAAAAAAGATGTCTTGAGAAGAGAAATGTCCTGGAGTTTTCCCTCTGAAATTCTCATTAATTCTTTGAAATGCTTAGCTTGATTCAATAAGAAAATACTGGTACTCTGGAAAAGGCCAAATGATCACTCAAAGAAGTCATAGGGACTCAACCCAGAGCTACAAGCAGGGGAGAGAAATGGAAAACAATTCAAACACCAGGTCTTCTGTTTATCTCTAGTTATTTTATGAATAATTAATACAGGCATCCACAAAATCAATATGGATTCAGAGATTCCTAGTGTCTTATTAAAACTTTGGTAGTAGAAATATAGAAACTCTAGTTTTCTAATCACAGTCCATTTTTCACAAGCATATTTCCATCTGTTTGAAACAATGTCTGGGCTAGTAAGACTAACATTGTTGGCACTGTTTCTGATGAGGTATCTGTTTGAGGTGTATTTGTGTATGTGTGCCTGTGTATTTTGTTTTATCTCCAGAATCACACAGTGTGGGTTGACAGCCACATAACCAAGTTATCTTTCAGTGAAATGCTGTCAAATGAATTACATTTCCAGTCAGCCTTAATTTATATTCCAAGCTTACTAGCACCTTCAACTACCTTCGTGTAGTTTTCAAAATCATCAATCTGCAATTACTTTAGGTTATTCCTGAATTCAAAAGTTCAATATTTTTAAAAGTTAAAGTTACCAGAATTGCCTTGTATGTAATGGCAATACTGGGAGTAAAACCCACCTGTGTTTCCCAGTATGCATTTAAATGTCATAACATGGGCTTGTGACTCACAACAGAAAGAACTCAAATGCAGTGGGTAATTATTATTTGTAAAAGCAGTTTCATTTGTAGCTCTTAATCATATGTGAGAGAATAGGCCTATTATGGCTTTTTAACAAAACACCATATCCTGATTTTTGTTTGTTTCTTTGGGTTTTTTTGTTTTTTGTATTTATCTCTGGTTTGAGCTATGAGATTAAATCACTATGAGATGAGCTATGAGACGAAATCACTCTCCTTAAGTTGATGTGACAGCATTGGTTGCTAAGAACAACATTTCAATTTCCTCTGCTAACATTTGAAATGTTGCATAAACCATGGTTTTGTCTTTTTGAACTTATTAATGAAGTCAGGTATAAATCTATGGAGAATCAAAATATGTCATGTGGCAAAGAACAATTTGTGATATCATATATGTATATAATTATCTTTCAAATAATAGTGAGTAAACTATATTTCACCCTTACAATATATTTATGGAATGAAGCTATTTTAATGGTGAAAAAGTGAAAATTAAAAACTTATAAAAGTATTTGAATCTCATTTTCTCACAACAATTGAGAAGTAGAAGTACTGAAATTAACAGATTACACTTTTTCTGTGAATACTTAAACTGCATAAAGTGAGGAAACACTGGTTGATTCAAGATTTGGCTTTTCACAGCCAGGCCAAATCTATTTGTTAACCATGCTGCTTAAAGTTCCACCATTTCTGTCAGTTCAGTACTTTGAAAGTGTAAGCAGGCTTCAAAAGAACTGGATACATATTTACAAGTCACATGCAAATTAGTTAAGTTCTTTGAACACTAGATTTCCTTATCTTTTGTGAGAATCCAGAGTGGATATCATATAATTATTTTTCTGCCAAGTATGAAATGCAACAAAAATAAGGCTATGCTTTCATTATTCTTTTGGTTTAAGACATTTTAACTTTCAGTGCTTCAAATTCTAGAAAAGGAGTTGCATTTTACTATTATAAATCACTAACCATTGCTATATTAACACCATTGTTAAATATTCTTGTGTGGGTGGGTGGGTGTGATAGAGAGAGAGAGAGTAGCACCAGGATGGAACCCAGGCCTTCCTCCATTTCATCTATGTTAAGCACAAGTCCAATTTGTGAGCTACATCCCCAGCCCCTAACTATTTATTTTGATAACAGGCACCAAACATACATTACTATATTTAATCTACTTAATTTCATCACAACTGCATGATGTAGTATTATTATTATCATTTAAATATAACAGTATCAAGACTTTGCAAACCTGGCTAAATAGAGAACTGAATTAAGACCTACATGATATTTGTTTGATGCTATAACTTGGCTCAACTTTAAAATAGGTTTGACATACATAGAAATGTCACAGTAAAACTCCCTGTATAGGTATCTTAAACAACCAAAAATGACTTTTTTAAAAAAACAGAGAACAGGAAGATAAAACAGGTCCTGTCTGGGGGTTGGTATCAGTGGGAAGGGGGAGGAGATAAGGAAAGGGTGTAGAAGGGTGAATATAGTGGAAATATTACATACTCATGGATGAAAATGGAAAAAAAGAGATCTGTTGAAATTATTCCAGGAATGAGGGGAGGGGGGGATAAAGGAGAATGATGGAGGGGATGAATTCAACTATGATATATTTTAAAAACTTCTGCTAATGTCACCCCAGTACAACAATAACATAATAATATAAATAAATAAATAAGTAAATAAATAAATAAAAATAGGGTTGACAGTCCCAGGATTACAGGGATTTTAGAAATTTGGTTTTTCTTTTCTTTTTTTTTTTTTAATTATTGTTGTACTGGATAGGGATACTTTGCAACATAGGAGTTGTTACACTGTATCAAATATATTATACTTGAATTCACTCCCTCCACTTCTTTCTTTTATCCCACTGCCCCCTGATTCCTGGAACAGTTTCAACAGGTATCATTTTTGCATTTACATGTATGTGTATACATTAATCGCACCATATTCATCCTCCTAACCGTTTCCCAGCCATCTCTCCTCTCCCTCCCCCCCACAGAACCTGTTCTGCCCTCCTGTTCCCTGATTTTGTAGAAGAAAAAACATAGAAGAGAAACATGACATTTTTGCTAGTTTGAGATAAAGTTGCTGCACAACCAAATTGGTTCATCTCTACCAGACCTCTTCACTACTTCCTAGTCCCCTTCCCATTGTGACCTCTGCCAGTTTAAGATTACTGTATTTGTTCCTATACAGTGAGCATATCAATCACATTCAAGTTTTAGGTTTCCTTCCCTTTCCCTATCTCTCCCGTGCATATCCACCCCTTAGTGTGTGACCAATGTCCAATAATATTATTGAATTTGTTTTAGATCTACAATCCACATATGAGGGGGAACATGTGACTTTTGGCCTTCTGAGCCTGACTAGCTTCACTTAAGATGATGTTCTCCTGTTCCATTTACTCACAAATGGCAAAATTTCATTCTTCTTTGTGACTGAATAAAATTCCATTTTGTATAAATACCACATTTTCTTAATCCATTTGTCAGTAGTAGGGCATTTGGCTGTTTCCATAGCTTGGCTATTGTGAATAGTGATGCAATAAACATGGGTGTGCAGGTGCCTTTGGAGAAACCCGAGTCACATTCCTTCGGGTATATCCCTAGAAGTGGTATTGCTGGGTCATATGGAAGATCTATTTTTTGTTTTTGAGCCATAGTGGTTTTACAGTCCCACCAGCAGTGTATGATGGTTCCTTTTTCTCCATATCCTCGCCAACATTTGTTGGTGGTGGTGTTCTTGATGCTAGCTATTCTAACAGGAGTGAGGTGGAATCTTAGTGTGGCTTTGCTTTGCATTTCCTTTATGGCCAGGGATGGTGAGCATTTTTTTCATGTGCTCTTTTAGCCATTTGGACTTCTTCCTCTGAAAAAGCTCTGTTCAGTTCAGTTACCTATTTCTTCATTGGGTCGTTGATTTTGTGGGGAGTTTAGTTTTTTGAGCTTCCTGTATATTCTGGTTTTCAGTCCCTTGTCTGATGTTTAGCTAGCAAAGATTTTTCTCCCATTCTGTGGGTGGCCTCTTCAATTTAGAAACCATTTCTTTTGTTGTGCAGAAGCTTTTTAATTTCATGTAGTCCCATTTGTCAATCCTTTCTCTTAGTTACTGAGCTGCTTAAGTTCTACTGAGGAAATACATGGCTACACTTATTGCTTCCAGAGTGTTCCCTGCTCTTTCCTGCACTAGCTTCAAATTTCAGGTCTTGTATTAAGGTCCTTAATCCACTTTGAGTCAATACTTGTACAATGTGACAAGCATGGATATAGTTTCAGTTTTCTGCAGGCAGATATCCAGTTTTCCCAGCAACATTTGTTGAAGAGGCTTTCTTTTAACCATGTAAGTTTTTTGGTACCTTTGTCAAAAATTAGGTGAGTGTGTCTGCGTGTATTCATACCTGGGTCTTCTGTTCCACTAGTCATATCTGTTTTTGCACCAGTAACATGCTACTTTTATTGCTATTGCTCTGTACTACAGTTTGAAGTCGGGTATTGTGATGCCTCCAGCGTTGCTGTTTTTGCTCAGTATTGCCTTGGCTATTTGTGGTCTTTTGTGTTTCCAAAAGAACTTTAGGGTAGATTTTTCAATCTCTGTGATGAATGTCATTGGGATTTGGAAGGGAATTTGATGTAGATTGCTTTTGGTAGTACAGCCATTTTCACTATGTTGATTCTGCCAATCCCTGAGCATGGGAGATCTTTCCACCTTCTTCAATTTCCAGTCTTCTTCTATTTCCTTCTTCAGTGTTTTGTAGGTCTGCTTATAGAGTCATTCACATCCTTTGTTAAGTTTATTCCTAGGTATTTGATTTTTTGAGGCTATTGTAAATTGAATTGTTTTCCTATATTCTTTCTCAATTTGTTCATTGCCGGTATATAGAAAGGCTACTGATTTTTGTAAGTTAATTTTGTATCTTGCTTCTTTGCTGAAGCTGTTTATGGTGTCAGGAGTTTTGGGGTGGAGTTTTTTTGGGTCTTTTAGGTGTAAGATCATATCATCTGTGAATAGGGATAATTTGACTACTTCTTCACCTGTTTGTATTCCTTTTATTTCTTCTTCTTGCCTTATTGCTCTGGCTAGGAAATCCAAGACTATGTTGAATTAGGAGTGGGGAGAGAGGGCATCCTTGTCTCATTCTTGACTTTAGGGAAAATGGTTTCAGTTTGTCCCCATTAAGTATGATGTTGGCTCTAGGTTTTTCATATATAGCCTTTATTATGTTGAGATACATTCCTCTATTGCTAGTTTCATCAGTTTTTATCATGAAATGGTGTTGAATCTTATTGAAGGTTTTTTCTGCATCTACTGAGATGATCAAGTGGTTTTTGTGTTTGCTTCTGTTAATGTGCTGTATTACATTTATAGATTTGTTTATGTTGAACCATCTCTGCATCCCTGGGATGAAGCCAACTTGGTTATGGTGTAAGAAATTTCCTAGATGTTGTTAGATTTGGTTTGCCATAATTTTATTGAGGATTTTTGCATTAATGTTCATTAAGGAGATTGCCCAATAGTTCTCCTTTTTGGATATGTCCTCATCCAGTTTTGGCGTGAGTGTAATACTGGCATCATAAAATGAGTTGGGCAGTGTTGTTTCCCTTTCTATTTCGTGGAAATGTTTAAGGAATGTTGGTATTAGTTCTTTTTTTTTAATTTTATTATTCATATGTGCATACAAGGCTTGGGTCATTTCTCCCCCCTGCCCCTGGTATTAGTTCTTCTTAAAGGTCTGGTAGAATTCAACAGAGAATCTATCAGGTCCTGGACTTTCATTTTTGGTAGACTCTTTATTGCTGCTTCAATTTCATTATGTGTTATAGATTTGTTTAGATCATATATATCTAGAAATGTGTCAGTTTCTTTGAGATTTTCCAATTTATTTGAATATAGGTTCTCAAAGTAGTCCCTGGTGATTCCCTGGATTTCCTTGGTGTTTGTTGTTATCTCCCTTTTCTTGTTTCTGATTTTACTAATTTGGGTCTTTTCCTTCCTCATTTTCATCAGATTTGCAGGAGTTGGTCAGTTTGTCAGTCTTATTTATATTTTCAAAGAACCAGCTTTTTGTTTCATTGATTCTTTATATGGTTTTTTTTTTTTTTTGGTCTCTATTTCATTGATTTTGGCCCTTATTTTTATTATTTCTCTCCTTCTACTTATTTTGGGATTTTAGAAAATTGTAAATGAAGGCATCTAGCAGGTTTTAAGAACTATAAAACAGTAGCAGTAATAGCAAGAGCAGTAGTCAACTGGATAAAGCTAGAAAAGCTAGTTCCTTCTTCATTTCCCCACAAAGGATCTTGAACAGCACTATCCAGTAGAACTTTCTGCAGTGATTGAAATATTCTATATCTGGCTGTGCAGTATGATAATCATTAGCTATATGCAGCTATTAAACTTTAGGTATGTTACCAGTGCCACTGAGGAATTTACATTATTTAGTGTATTTCAGTTTTAGTTGTAACAGCACTTTTAGCTAATGGCTGCCAGGTTGGATGCATGGATCTGAAGGATATGTTCATTATTTCAAAAACAAATCTAAAAGATAATGCCTAGTTTTATAATAACACACTTGAAATGGACAGTATAAACTACAATAACTAATACATTTGTTTTCTTTCACTTCATTCAGATAAATGAGGCACCATAGTATAATGAAAAGGGCATGAGGCAAGAAGGAAAGTGCCTGAATTCTACTTCAGATCTTGCACAAAGTAGCTGTATGATCTTGACCAAGTACGTTATATTCCCAGGCTTTAGTTTTCCCTTTGTATGTTCCAATAAAGTGAGCATTCTTCAAAGGCTAAATTTTTATAGGTTTTGAATTAATTACATATGGATGGATTTTCATTTGAAAAATTCTAATAAATACTTTCTTTTTACCAAACTGAAAAAAATAGTAATTAATACTTGAAAATATATTTTTGATATTTGTTGACATCTGGAATAATAATTTTAATAAACCAAGTTCCAAGTAAGCGTCTCATGCAGAGAGACTTATCATTTATTAACTGTGTTCATTCATATACTACTTAACTGAAACTTATTCAGTTATTAATATCTACATACAGTTCTATCTAAAGTACATTTATACTGCACAAAGCAGTTTCTGTTGGATTCCTTTCTGGATATTATTTGCATTATTATTTCACTGGTATTTAGATAGATGGCTAAAGAATAGAAGCAAGTTTCATATTAAACCCTTTCCAACATCTTCATCTCATCTTAATAGATAAGTAATGTCTTGTCTGTGTATTACCTCAATTATGCTATTTTGCCTTATTTTTATCTAACACACAGTATTATTTAGTTTACATTTTTGATGTTCCCTAGTCTAATAGCAAGCACAGAATAGACATATTATTATCATAAGGACTTTGCCTAAATATATATTATCCTAAAAAATGTTACAAAGTTTTGCTATTATAATCTGCTCATGGTAGATAGCATTTGAATAGCAGTCTACAGTTTATAAAGCAATTTGAGCATTTGATAATTTCACTGATTCCTCTCAACAACCATTGAAGTAGATTTTATTATTCCCATCTTAAAGATAATGATATTCTATATCAGAGCAGTTTAATCTTTTTAACAAAGCCAAATTGTTAGCAATTTTTGAAAGATTAATTAAAATCTAAGTCTGTTTCTTTTTACTCTAATATGAACACTTCTAAAATACTACATATCAAAAATAAGATGGTGACTGGGACACAGCCGCATACCTCCTGACCTCTGTGAACCAGGGACTTTGCAGAAAGGCTGGAGACACACTTGGCTAAGGTAAAGCACAAGGGAGAGCTGAAATATCAGCACTGTGAACTCCTTGCACATGGAAGGCTTCTCCACATCACGATATACTAAAAGAATAGCTGGGGCTACACGCCAAGCCCTGCCCCATAGGCCTGCAGAGCTGCTGCTCTGCAGGCCATGGGATCTCCAATCCTTGGGCCCGCTCCTCAACCCCATCAGGGCTGCGCTCTCCCAATCTCCCATACCAGAGACACACACGATCTCTGTTGGACCGAACCCCTAAGGTCTGCCAAGCTGGCGATCCACAGACATTCATGATCTCTGCTGGGCCACGCCCCTAAGGCCAGCACAAAACTGCATGATCTCCACTGTGCTGGGCCATGCCCCTCAGGTCTGCCAAGCCGGGGATCCACAGACATTCACGATCTCTGCCGGACAGTGGCCCTCAGGACTCCACAAGCCTGCACAATCTTTGCTGGGCCACACCCCTCAGGCCTGCACAGGCCTGCATGATTTCCACCAGGCTGTGCCCCTCATGCCTGTACAGGCCTGCACAATCTCCACCAGGACCATACCGCTAAAGCCTACCAGGCCAGCAATCCACAGACAGGCATGATCTCCACTCTGCCAGGTCCACGCCCTTCACCAGGCCCATGCTCCAAAGGCCAGCTAGTTTGCCTCAATGATAAGACCTCCTCCCATAGGCCTGTGGGACCCCACCAACCTGCCACCTGCCACAGGAGGGCTCCAAAACTGCCTAAGAGACACACACAGACATGTCTGGATGCTAAAGGAGTAACGTCAGAACAACTAAGACTGCAATTCTACTTTTTCAGAACTGGTTATTTTTTTTTTCTTTTTTTTCCCTTCTTTAAGGGTTTTGCTGCCTGGTTTGCTGTTTGATCACCCACCATCTCTCACATTTTTTTTGTTTCTTTTTTCCTCTCTTCTCTCTTCCTTTTATATTTCGGTCTCTTTCTCTTTTTTTATACTTCTCTCTTGGTTTTGTTAGTATTAATACTGTAACCCAGCTAATACTAAATTACACATAGTCTAGGGATAGAAACAGTATCTAGTGGAAGCAGCAGGAAGCTTGTGAGAGTGGCGGAGAGAGGAAAACTCCACAGGAGAGAGGGGAAGACACACTTCCAACTTCCAACGTGAGCTGTAAATGAACATGCAGGCCAGAGAAAACGGGTGCAGTGTCACCTCCCCCAGTGTGCTTGGAAAGGGGAAAGCTTGTAGCAGTGGCTCATGCACAGGAGAACTCTGAGTAAACAAAGCCTGCAGGGCCAGGTGAGTGTTAAGCTCACCCCTGAGATCTGCATAAATAACACCTCCAGCAACAGCAGGCTGAGAGCAGGGGGCAGGCAAGCCACAGCCGCAGATACCATTCACAGAACTGTATCCAGACACTTTTTTTTTCTCTCTCCCTACCTTTGATGAGAAAACAACCGAACCACACCTGCATGCTGAAAAACTTACAGAAACTGTATTGCACGAACTTGGGACACTTTGTGAGTTTTCTTTTGTGTGTGCAGTTTTGTTCTACTTTATGCGTCCCCTTTGATGAGACAACTACAGAACAACATCTGAGGCACCATCTCCAGGACTGGAGACTGAGACAGACACCAAAATTATTAAGACTGAAACTTCATTGCATTTGAACTTGGAGGTTTTTGTTTGGGTATTTTTTTTTCTACTTTTCATTTTGTTTTATTTTATTTATATATATATATATATATATATTTCTTTCATTTACTTATTTTTTATTTTTATTCTTATCTTTATTCTTTTTATTTTTTATTTTCAATCCTCTCTCTGTCTCTCTAATGTCTGTTCAGCTTACTGTCAATTAATACACTAACGCTCCCTGTTTATACCTTTGAAACTTTCTTGTTTGATTCCTTGTTTTGTTTTTTCCTACTTGTCTGCTTGTTTTTTACGTTTCTTTACCTTATTGCTTTCCATCTCCTCTCACCCTTCCATTCTAAATATTACCATTGTTATTATTACAAGCTAGAAAATACTTAATTGCACACAGTACAGGGATAGTAGCAATACCAAGGAAAATGACAGGAATACAGAAACACAGGGAAAACAGTTTCAGCACAGCAAAAAATTAGTAGAGGAACCAGAGGGGAATGAATAAAACAGATACTCAGATCCAGACTCCAACAAAATGAAGATAAACTATGACAAAGAACTCAATGAAGCTCACAAGAATAATTTAAAAGAAGACATACTACAAGTACTCAATGAGAATTTTATAGAGATGATACTGGATAGGGTCAACCAAAATGTATAGGAGACACTCAAGAAATTCCAAGACAACAAAAATAGAGAATTTGAAAAAGCAAAAGAAGAAATAAAGGAAACCATAGAAGCACTGTATAAACACCAAAGTGAAACAGAGAACACAATTAATAAACAGATAAATGAACTCAGGACAAAAATAGACATTAAAGAGGAAACCACCCAAGATATGGAAAACCTCAGAAAAAAGAAAGAAACAGAACTGCAAAACAAAACGGAAGGCCAAACAAGCAGAATAGAACAAACAGAAGACGGAATCTCAGAACTTGAAGCTGAAATGGTAATTAAAGGAAAAACAGAAGAACTATTAATTAAACAACTCAAGACCTGTGAAAAGAAAATGCAAGAACTCACTGACTCCATCAAAAGACCAAACTTGACAATCATGGGCATCGAAGAAGGAGAAGAGGTGCAAGCGAAGGGAATGCGTAATATATTCAACAAAATAATAATGGAAAATTTCCCAAATCTAGAGGAAGATATTCCCATACAGATGCAAGAGGCCTCCAGGACACCAAACAGACCAGATCAAAATAGAACTACCCCACAACATATCATCATTAAAACAACAAGTTCAGAAACTAGGGAAAGAATATTGAAGGCTGTAAGAGAGAAAAAACAAGTAACATACAAAGGTAAACCCATCAAAATCACAGCAGACTTCTCAACAGAAACATTAAAAGCAAGAAGAGTGTGGGGTGAGATTTTCCAGGCACTTAATAAAAATAACTTCAACCCCAGGATACTCTACCCAGCAAAACTATCATTCAAAATAGATGGAGCAATAAAAGTCTTCCATGATAAGCAGAAACTAAAACAATATGTGACCACAAAGCCACCACTACAAAAGATTCTTCAAGGGATTCTGCACACAGAAAGTGAAACCCAACTTAACCATGAAAAGACAGGCAGCACCAAACCACAGGAAAAGAAAAGCAAGAAAGTAGAGAGTAACCTCAACTTAGGTACACACAATCAAACTTTCAAACAACTAAGACAACTAAATAACAGGAATCACCACATACCTATCAGTACTAACGCTTAATGTTAACGGACTTAATTCACCCATCAAAAGGCACCAATTGATGAAATGGATTAAAAAGGAAGATCCAACAATTTGTTGCTTACAGAAGATCCATCTCATCAACACAAATAAGCATAGGCTGAGGATGAAAGGCTGGAAGAAGATTTACCAAGCCAGTGGCCCCCAAAAACAGGCAGGAGTAGCAATACTTATCTCTGACAAAGTAGACTTCAAACTTACATTGATCAAACAAGATAAAGAAGGACATTCCATACTAATAAAAGGGGAAATAGACCAAAAGGAAATAATAATCATCAACCTGTATGCACCCAATGTCAATGCACCCAATTTCATCAAACATACCCTGAAAGACCTAAAAGCATATATTAACGCCAACACAGTGGTTGCAGGAGACTTTAACACCCCATTACCATCAATAGATAGGTCATTCAAACAAAAAATCAATAAAGAAATCCAAGATCTAAAATATACAATAAATCAAATGGATCTGCTTGATGTCTATAGAACATTTCATCCAACTTCTATATAATATACATTCTTCTCAGCAGCCCATAGAACCTTCTCCAAAATAGTTCATATTCTAGGGCACAAAGCAAGCCTCAGCAAATATAAGAAAAGAGAAATTATACCGTGCATACTATCTGATCACAATGCAGTAAAACTAGAACTCAACAACAAAAGTAAAGATGAAAAACATGCAAACACCTGGAAACTAAATAACTCATTACTTAATGAACAATGGATCATCGATGAAATAAAAGAGGAAATTTTAAAGTTCCTGGAAGTCAATGAAAATGAAAACACAACCTACTGGAACCTATGGGACACAGCAAAGACAGTCCTGAGAGGAAAGTTCATAGCCATGAGTGCATATATTAAAAAGGCTGAAAGATCCCAAATCAATGACCTAATGATACATCTGAAACTCCTAGAAAAACAAGAACAAGCAAATCCCAAAACAAATAGAAGGAGAGAAATAATAAAAATAAGAGCTGAAATCAATGAAATAGAAACCAAAAAACCACACAAAGAATTAATGAAACAAAAAGTTGGTTCTTTGAAAAAATAAACAAGATCGACAGACCCCTGGCAAACCTGAGTAAAATGAGGAAAGAAAAATCCAAATTAGTGGAATCAGGAATGCAAAAGGGGAGATAACAACAAACACCATGGAAGTCGAGGATATCATCAGAGACTACTTCGATAACCAATACTGAAATAAATTTGAAAATCTAAAGAAATGGACAGATTTCTAGATACATATGATCATCCAAAGCTGAACCAAGAAGAAATTAATCACCTGAATAGATCTATAACACAAAATGAAATTGAAGCAGCAATCAAGAGTCTCCCAAAAAAGAAAAGTCCAGGACCTGATGGGTTCTCTGCTGAATTCTATCAGACCTTTAAAGAACTGATACCAACCCTCCTTAAACTGTTCCATGAAATAGAAAAGGAAGGAAAACTGCCGAACACATTTTATGAAACCAGTATTACACTTATCCAAAACCAGGCAAAGACACCTCCAAAAAGGAGAACTATAGGCCATTCTCCTTAATGAACATTGATGCAAAAATCCTCAACAAAATAATGGCAAATCAAATTCAGCAACACATCAAAAAGATTATTCACCACAACCAGGTTGGCTTCATCCCAGGAATGCAGGGGTGGTTCAACATATGAAAATCAATAAACGTAATAAACCACATTAACAGAAACAAAGACAAAAACCACTTGATCATCTCAATAGATGCAGAAAAAGCCTTTGATAAGATCCAACACCATTTCATGATAAAAGCTCTAAGAAAACTAGGCATAGAAGGAAAGTACCTCAACATTATAAAAGCTGCATATGACAAACCTACAGCCAGCATTATACTTAATGGAGAAAAGCAGAAACCATTCCTTCTAAAATTAGGAACCAGGCAAGGATGCCCACTATCTCCACTCCTATTAAACACAGTACTGGAATTCCTAGCCAGAGCAATTAGGCAAGAAGAAGGAATAAAAGGAATACAAATAGGTAAAGAAACTGTCAAAATATCCCTATTTGCAGATGACATGATCCTATACCTTAACGATGTAAAAAACTCTACTCAGAAGCTTCTAGACATCATCAATAGCTACAGCAAGGTAGCAGGGTATAAAATCAACATAGAAAAATCATTAGCATTTCTATACACTAACAATGAGCAAACTGAAAAAGAATGTATGAAAACAATTCCATTTACAATAGCCTCAAAAAAAATCAAATACCTAGGTGTAAACCTAACAAAAGATGTGAATGACCTCTACAAGGAAATCTATAAACTTCTGAAGAAAGAGACTGAGGAAGACTATAGAAAGTGGAGAGATCTCCCATGCTCATGGGTTGGGAAAATCAACATAGTAAAAATGTCTATACTCCCAAAAGTAATCTACATGTTTAATGCAATTCCCATCAAAATTCCAATGATATTCATTAAAGAGATTGAAAAATCTACCATGAAATTTATATGGAAACACAAGAGGCCACGAATAGCAGAGGCAATACTCAGTCAAAAGAACAATGCAGGAGGTATCACAATACCTGACTTCAAACTATATTACAAATCAGTAATGATAAAAACAGCATGGTACTGGCACAAAAACAGACATGAAGAGCAGTGGAAAAGAGTAGAGGACCCAGATATGAAGCTGCACAACTATAACCAACTTGTCTTTGACAAAGGATTTAAAAATATATGATGGAGAAATAGCAGCCTCTTCAACAAAAACTGCTGGGCAAACTGGTTAGCAGTCTGCAAAAAACTGAAAGTAGATCCATATATATCACCCCATACCAATATTAACTCAAAATGGATCAAGGATCTTAATATCAGACCACAAACTCTAAAGTTGATACAGGAAAGAGTAGGAAATACTCTGGAATTAGTAGGTATAGGTAAGAACTTTCTCAATGAAACCCCAGCAGCACAGCAACTAAGAGATAGCATAGATAAATGGGACTTCATAAAACTAAAAAGCTTCTGTTCATCAAAAGAAATGGTCTCTAAACTGAAGAGAACACCCACAGAGTGGGAGAAAATATTTGCCAGCTACACATCAGACAAAGGACTGAAAACCAGAATATATAGGGAACTTAAAAAACTAAATTCTCCCAAAACTAATGAACCAATAAAGAAATGGGCAAGTGAACTAAGCAGAACTTTCTCAAAAGAAGAAATTCAAATGGCCTAAAAACACATGAATCAATGCTCACAATCTCTAGCCATAAAGGAAATGCAAATTAAAACCACGCTAAGATTCCACCTCACCCCTGTTAGAGTAGCCATCATCAGCAACACCACCAAAAACAGGTGTTGGTGAGGATGCGGGGGAAAAGGAACCCTCTTACACTGTCGGTGGGAATGTAAACTAGTACAGCCACTCTGGAAAATAATTTGGAGGTTACTTAAAAAGCTAAACATTGATCTACCATTTGATCCAGCAATACCACTCTTGGGGATATATCCAAAAGACTGTGACACAGGTTACTCCAGAGGCACCTGCACACCCATGTTTATTGCGGCACTATTCACAATAGCCAAGTTACGGAAACAGCCAAGATGCCCCACCACTGACGAATGGATTAAGAAAATGTGGTATCTATACACAATGGAATTTTATGCAGCCATGAACAAAAATGAAATGTTATCATTTGCTGGTAAATGGATGGAATTGGAGAACATCATTCTGAGTGAGGTTAACCTGGCCCAAAAGACCAAAAATCGTATGTTCTCCCTCATATGTGGACATTAGATCAAGGGCAAACACAGCAAGGGGATTGGACTTTGATCACATGATAAAAGCGAGAGCACACAAGGGAGGGGTGAGGATAGGTAAGACACCTAAAAACTTAGCTAGTATTTGTTGCCCTTAATGCAGAGAAACTAAATCAGTTACCTTAAAAGTAACTGAGGCCAATAGGAGAAGGGGACCAGGAACTAGAGAAAAGGTTAGATCAAAAAGAATTAACCTAGAAGGTAACACACATGCACAGGAAATTAATGTGAGTCATTTCCCTGTATAGCTATCCTTATCTCAACCACCCAAAACCCTTGTTCCTTCCTATTATTGCTTATACTCTCTCTTCAACAAAATTAGAGATAAGAGCAAAATAGTTTCTGCTGGGTATTGAGGGAGTGGGGAGGAGTGGGAGGGGGCGTAATGGGTGGTAAGGGAGGAGGTGGGGCAGGGGGGAGAAATGACCCAAGCTTTGTATGCACATATGAATAATAAAACAATAAAAAACAAAAAAGAAATGGTACCTAGTGGAAATATGGGAAGAAGAACAAGAGATGAAAACCATTCTCCTCCCTGAAACAAAGTAGTACAGGATTTAGAGTGAAATGAAGAAAACAGATACCCAGATCCAGACTCCAACAAAACAAAGATAAACTATACCAAGGAACTCAATGAAGCCCACAATAACGTTCTGAAAGAAGAAATCCTACAAGTATTTAATGAGAATTTCATAGAGATGTTACTAGACATGTTAACCAAAACGTACAGGAGGCACTCAAGAAATTCCAAGGCAACAAATTAAAGAATATGAGAAAACACAGAAACAAATAAATGAAATCATAGAAAACCTAAATAAATACCAAACTGAGATAGAAATTACCACAAACAGAGAGATAAACAAATTAAGGTTAAAAATTGACAATATAAAAGAGGAAGTAACCCACGATATGGAAAACTTCAGAAAAAAGAATGAAACAGAAATACAAAACAAAATGGAAGGCCATTCCAGCAGAATAGAACAAACAGAAGACAGAATCTCAGAACTTGAAGATGAAATGGCAATTAAAGGAAAAAAACTGGAACTATTAGTTAAACAATTCAAGACTTGTGAAAAGAAAATGCAAGAACTCACTGAGTTCATCAAAAGACCAAACCTGAGAATCATGGGCACTGAAGAAGGAGAAGAGGTGTAAGCAAAAGGAATGCATAATATATTCAACAAAATAATAACAGAAAATTTCCAAACCCAGACAAAACTATGCCCATTCAGGTACATGAAGACTCTAGAACATCAAAAAAGAACTACCCCATGACATATTATCATTAAAACAACAAGTACAGAGACTAGAGAAAGATTGTTGAAGGCTGTAAGAGAGAAACAACAAATAACATACAAAGGTAAACCCATCAAAATCACAGGAGATGTCTCAACAAAAACATTAAATCAAGAAGAACCTGGAGTGAGGTCTTCCAAGCACTGAATGAAAATAACTTTAATCCTAGGATACTCTACCTAGCAAAACTATCATTCAAAATAGATGGAACAATAAAAGTCTTCCATGATAAGCAGAACCTAAAACAATATATGGCCACCAAGGCACCACTACAAAGGATTCTCCAAGGAATTCTGCACACAGAAAATGAAAGCAAACAAAACCATGAAAGGGCAGGAAATACCAAACCACAGGAGAAGAAAAGGCAAGAAAGCAAAAAGTAACACTGATTCAGCTACACACAAACTCTTAATCAACAAAGACAACTACACAACAGGAATCACTACATATTTATCAAATACTATTTGTTGGGGGACTTAATTTCCCCATCAAGATACACCGATTGACAAACTGGATAAAAAAGGAAGATCCAACAATCTGCTGCCTACAAAAGACCAACCTCATTGACAGAAACAAGCACTGGCTGAGAGTGAAAGACTGGAAGAAGATTTACCAAGCCAATGATCCCTGAAAACAGGCAGAGGTAGCAATATTTATCTTGACAAAGTAGACTTTAAACCTACATTGATCAAACGAGATAATGAGGACACTCCATACTAATAAAAGGGGAAATACACCAAAAGGAAATAACAATTATCAACCTATATGCACCCTATGTCAATGCACACAATTTCATCAATCATACCCTGAAGGACCTAAACATATATAAACTCCAATACAGTGGAAGTGGGAGACCTTACTACCCTCTATCACCAATAGATAGGTCATCCTATCAATAAAGAAATCCTAGAACTAAATCACACCATAGATCAAATGGACCTAGCTGATGTCTACAGAATATTTCATCCAACTTCTGCACAATATACATTCTTCTCAGCAGCCCATGCAACCTTCTCCAAAATGTATCATATCCCAGGGCACAAAGAAAGCCTCAGCCAATACAAGAAAATAAAAATAATCCCATGCATTCTATCTGATCACAATCCATTAAAACTAGAAATCAACAACAAAAACAGCAATAAAAAACATGCAAACAATTGGGAGCTGAACAACACATTGCTCAATGACAAAAGGGTCATTGATGAAATAAAAGAGGAAATTAAAAGATTCATGAAAGTTAAGGAAAATGAACACAGGACCTACCATAACTTTTGGGACACAGCAAAGGCAGTCCTAAGAGGAAAGTTTATAGCCATGAGTGCATATATTAAAAGGACAGAAAGATCTGAAATCAATGACCTAATACCACAGCTCAAACACCTAGAAAAACAAGAACAAGCAAATCCCAAAACAAGCAGAAGGAAAGAAATAATAAAAATAAGGGCTGAAATCAATGAAATAGAAACAAAAAAAAAATACAAAGAATCAATGAAACAAAAAGCTGGTCCTTTAAAAAAATAAATAAGATTGACAGACCTCTGAAAACCTGACTAAAATGAGGAGAGAAAAAACCCAAATCAGTAAAATCAGAAATGCAAAAGGGGAGATAACAACAAACACCACGGAAAACCAGGAAATCATCAGAGACTACTTTGAGAGCTTATACTTTAATAAGTTTGAAAATCTTGAAGAAATGGACAGATTTCTAGAAACTTACAACCACCCAAAACTGAACCAAGAGGATATTAATCACTTGAATAGATGTATAACACAAAAAGAAATTGAAGCAGCTATCAAGAGCCTCCCAAAAAAGAAAAGTCCAGGACCTGATGGATTCACTGCTGAATTCTATCAGACATTTAAAGAAGAACTGATACCAACTCTCCTTTAACTGTTCCACTAAATAAAGTGAAGGAACACTGCTTAACTCATTTTATGAAGCCAATATTACTCTCATCCCAAAAGCAGACAAAGACACCTCCAAAAAGGAGAACTACAGGCCAATTTCCTTAATGAATAGTAATGCAAAAATCTTTAATAAAATAATGGCAAACTGAATCCAACAACACATCAGAAAGATCATACACCATGACCAAGTGGGCTTCACCCCAGGGATGCACAGATGGTTCAACATATGCAAATCTTTAAATGTAATACAGCACATCAATAGAAGCAAAGAAAAAAACCACTTGACCATCTCAATAGCTGCAGAAAAAGCTTTTGACAAGATCCAACACCACTTCATGATAAAATCTCTAAGAAAACTAGGAATAGAAGGAATGTACCTCAACATTGTAAAAGTTATATATGACAAACCTACAGTCAACATCATACATAATGGAGAAAAACTGAAACCATTCCCCCTAAAATCAGAAATGAGATAAGGGTGCCCACTATCCCCACTCCAGTTCAACATAGTACTAGAATTCCTAGCCAGAGAAATTAAGCAAGAAGAAGAAATAAAAGGAATACAAATAGGTAAATAAACTGTGAAAACATCCTTATTTGCAGAAGATTTGATCCTATACCTTAAAGACCCAAAAAACTCTATCCAAAAGCTCTTAGACACCATAAACAGCTACAGTAAGGTGGCAGGTTACAAAATCAACTTACAAAAATCATTAGCTTTTCTATACACCAGTAATGAACAAACTGTGAAGGAATATATGGTAACAATTCCATTTACAATAGCCTCAAAAAAAATCAAATACCTAGGAGTAAATTTAACAAAGGATGTGAATGACCTCTACAAGGAGAATTACAAACTCCTGAAGAAAGAGATCGAGGAAGACTACAGAAGATGGAAAGATCTCCCGTGCTCATAGATCAGTAGAATCAACATAGTAAACATGGCTATACTACCAAAAGCAATGTACATGTTTAATGCAATTCCCATCAAAATCCCAATGACTTTCATCACAGACATTGAAAAATCTACTCTAAAGTTCATTTGGAAACACAAGAGACCACAAATAGCCAAGGCAATACTCAGCAAAAAGTGCAATGCTGGAGTTATCACAATACCTGACTTCAAACTATATTACAAAGCAATAGCAATAAAAACAGCATGGTACTGGCATAAAAACAGACATGAAGACCAGTGGCACAGAATAGAGGACCAGGATATGAATCCACACAGCTATACCCACCACATTTTTGACAAAGGTGTCAAAAATATAGAATGGAGAAAAGTCAGCCTCTTGAACAGATGTTGCTGGCAAAAGTGGTTACTCGTCTGCAAGAAACTGAAACTAGATCCATGCCTATCACCCTGTATTAGTATCAACTCAAAATAGATCAAGGACCTAAATATCAGACTTGAAACTCTGAAGTTACTAAAGGAAGGAGCAGGAAACGCTCTGGAACTAATATGTATAGGCAAAGACTTCCTCAATAGAACCCCAGCAGCACAGCAACTAAGAGAAGGGATGAATAAATGGGACTTCATAAAATTAAAAAGCTTCTACACAACAAAAGAAATGGTCTCTAAACTGAAGAGAACACCCACAGAATGGGAGAAAATATTTGCCAGCTATACATCGGACAAGGGACTGATAACCAGAATATACAGGAAACTTAAGAAACTAAACACTCCTGAAATCAATGAACCAAGTAAGAAATGGGCAACTGAACTAAACAGAACTATCTCAAAAGAAGAAATTCAAATGGCCAAAAAAAATGTGAAAAAATGGTCACCATCTCTAGCCATAAAGGAAATGCAAATCAAAACCTAAGATTCAAACTCAAAATGGATGAAGGATCTTAATATCAGACCCCAAACTCTAAAGTTGATACAGGAAAGAATAGGAAATACTCTGGAATTAGTAGGTATACATAAGAACTTTTTCAGTGGAACCCCAGCAGCACAACAACTAAGAGATAGCATAGATAAATGGGACTTCATAAAACTTAAAAGCTTTTGCTCAACAAAAGAAATGGTCTCTAAACTGAAGAGAACATCCACAAAGTGGGAGAAAATATTTGCCAGCTACACATCAGACAAAGGACTGAAAACCAGAATATATAGGGAACTTAAAAAACTAAATTCTCCCAAAACTAATGAACCAATAAATGGGCAAGTGAATTAAACAGAACTTTCTCAAAAGAAGAAATTCAAATGGCCAAAAAACACATGGAAAAATGCTCACAGTCTCTAGCCATAAAGGAAATGCAAATTAAAACCACACTAAGATTCCACCTTACCCCTGTTAGAATAGCCATCATTAGCCACACCACTAACAACAGGTGTTGGTGAGGATGCGGGAAAAAAGAACCCTCTTACACTGCTGGTGGGAATGTAAACTAGTACAACCACTCTGGAAAAAAATTTGGAGGCTACTTAAAAAGCTGAACATTGATCTGCCATATGATCCAGCAATACCACTCTTGGGGATATACCCAAAAGACTGTGACACAGGTTACTCCAGAGGCACCCGCACACCCATGTTTATTGCGGCACTATTCACAATAGCCAAGTTATGGAATCAGCCAAGATGCCCCACTACTTACGAATGGATTAAGAAAATGTGGTATTTATACACAATGGAATTTTATGCAGCCATGAAGAAGCATAAAATGTTATCATTCGCTGGTAGGTTAGCCTGGCCCAAAAAACCAAAAATAGTATGTGGACATTAGATCAAGGGCAAACACATTAAGGGGATTGGACTTTGATCACATGATAAAAGCGAGAGCACATAAGGGAGGTGTGAGGATAGGTAAGACACCTACAAAACTAGATAGCATTTGTTGACCTCAACGCAGAGAAACTAAAGCAGATACTTTAAAGCAACTGAGGCCAATAGGAGAAGGGGACCAGGAACTAGAGAAAAGGTTAGATCAAGAAGAATTAACCTAGAAGGTAACACACATGCACAGAAAATCAATGAGTCAACTCTCTGTATAGCTATCCTTATCTCAACTAGCAAAAACCCTTGGTCCTTCCTATTATTGTTTATACTCTCTATACAACAAAATTAGAGATAAGAGCAAAATAGTTTCTTCTGGGTATGGGGGGGGAGAGGGAGTGGGAGGGGAGTGGTTAGAGAGGGGTGGGGGGAGGGGGGAGAAATGACCCAAACATTGTATGCACATATGAATAAAAAAAAAAAAAACTAAGGTTCCACCTCACCCCTTTTAGAATAGCCATCATCAAAAACACCACCAACAACAGATGTTGGCAAGGATGTGAGGAAAAAGAACCCTAGTCCACTGCTGGTGGGAATGCAAGCTGGTGAAACCACTCTGGAAAAAAATTTGGAGACTTCTTAAAAATCTGAACATAGATCTGCCATATGATTCAGCAATCCCTCTCCTGGGGATATACCCAAAGGAATGCAGCACAGGTTACTCCAAAGGCACCTGCATACCCATGTTTATTGCAGTGCTATTCACAATAGCCAAGTTATGGAAATATCCAAGATGTCCCACTATTGTTGAATGGATCAAGAAAATGTGGTACTTGTACACAATGGAATTTTACTCAGCCATGAAGAAGAATGAAATCTTATCATTTGCAGGTAAATGGTTGGAACTGGAGAGCATCATTCTGAGCGAGGTTAGCCAGGCTCAGAAGACCAAAAATCGTTATGTGGACTTTAGATCTAGGGCAAATGCAGTAATGTGGTTGGACTTGGATCACATGACAAGGGGAGAGCACATGCGGGAGATATAAGAATAAGCAGAAAACCCAAAATATGAAGGTGTTTGATGTCCCCACTCCAGAGGAACTAATACAGAAACCTTAAAGGGACAGAAGTTAACATGAGAAGGGGATCAGGAACCAGTGTAAAGATCAGTTAGCACATGAGTACACAAAAGCAATGTTAGGAATCTCTCTGTATAGCTATCCTTAACCCAACTAGCAAAAATGCTTTGTCTTCCTTATTATGTTTGTGCCTTTTTTTCCATAAAATTAGTGATAAAGGCAGAACAGGACCTGCCTGGAACTGAGGGGGGGAGGAGAGGAGATGGTGGGGAGGAAAGGAGAGGGTGGGGAAGAGAGACAGGGTGGAGAAGTGACCCAAACAATGTTTGCACATGTGAATAAATGAATTTTAAAAAAAGAATGCAAATATTTAAAAAATAAATAATAAAAAAATAAAATATCACATAGCAAAAAATACTCTAATCATGTATGATTTACCTTTCAGCTAAAGGTAGGCAATAGTATTTGCATATTTTGGTTTACCTTACTCTGAGAATTTGACTCAATAATTTAACTGTTTAACAGCTTTCTGCTTCTATTAGTTTTTCCTCTTCATTAAATAATCTTAGCCTCTTTCTTGGTTTCTGTGCTGGAAAGTTTAATTGGATACTAGCTTCCTACCCTATCAAATTCTATCAAGCATACATTCAGCATATATCTTTTTTGAAAAACATAAGCAGGTGTCATTTTCAAGGCAAGAAGTGCACATGGGATAGAGAATAGAATATTAAAGACCATCACCAGCATCACCACAAGTAGAAGTGTGTGTGTGTGTGTTTGTGTGTATGTGTGTGTGTGTGTGTGTTTAAATGATAATCATCTGACAAATCTGTGGGCTAACTTACAGCAAGCAGTACAGTTTATATAAAAACCTGGGGGATTTAGTTGAGTTATAAAAGGCACTAATGAAGAGATATGGAAAATGGTATTAAAGGTCATCAGTAAAATCAGACTACTCAGGATTTTTAATTTTCACAATGTTCTTAATGTGTCAATAAACTCCTGAGAACATTGGTATTTTTTTCAACTTTAAGTTTAAGACATTTATTTCTAAACCTGATATAAAAATAAGTTTCATTTCACATGAGTAAAGAGTCATTTAACCAGTGGGAGTGAATAAGATGGAAGTACACCATGTATGAATATAGAATAATGAAACAAAATAAAAACTTTTAAAAGGGAAAAGGAGGATAAGAAAGATTAATAGAAGGGGGATCTGATCAAACACATTATACGCATGTATAGAAGCACTACAATAAATCTCAATGAGGAAATTTTTAAAAGAATACTAAAAAGATTCATTTAATTTTTACTTCCAATATTGCACAAATATACTTAGTATAGTGTAATTTATGTTTATTTTCGTAGATGTATTTTCTATTCTTTGTATCAAATTTTACAAATATGTGCGAAGAGTCTAAAAGGCAAAGAATGAACATTGTTTTTTAAGTTTAAGAGACAATTGAGTTTTTTAAACAGGCATGTTTCTTTCTTTGTAATATTTTTGCTAATAAAAATGAGAATTAGTTTCTGGAAAATTAATGTAATATTTAATAGATTATGAACACTGAATATCTTATTCTGTGGTTAATCGGAAAGCTTAGATGCTCAAACTAAGAAATAAAAATGAAGACAAGTGGAAATATTTTTCTTTTCCCTGGAATTCATTAAAAAAAAACTGAAGATAAAGAGAAATGTATCCATCATGGGCCAGACATATGAAATATTTTTATTCACTTTTCTCTCCCTGTCTCTCTCCAGCAATCTACAACTAGTAACTACAGCTATAATTAAAGAATTATGTCCCTTTGGCACCTTCAAGCCATTGACTTTTAGAAGTTCCTATAAATTTTAAAAACAAAATTTTAGAGTTCTATCAGAGCTGATTCTTTATTGAAACATGATGCAATGCATTTTGTTTCATGCAAAGATTATGTAATAATGTACTGCTTAATAAGGACATAAATTCTAAGTTACTGATATTGTACATAGAAATATTGTGTGATTCTTAACATTTATATATCACTTTTATAAGAGCTTTGTTTGTATTACTTCATCACATCCCTGTAGAAAACTATAAGGAAGGACAGTTACTATTTATCTTCATGAGCAGCTGAGGAAACCATGGCTTAGAGAGGTTATGAAACCCAAGAGTATTTGATAAATAAATGAAAGTAGAATTTAATGTGCGCTTTTGAAAATTCAGTCTAAATCAGAAAAAAATCTGGATTAAAGATTATAGAATGCATTTAAAGATTAAATAATTTTGTGCAACTTGCTAGAATTCCTGTTTTATAGGATAAGGGAATTTTTTCTGTTTCATTGGCTAAATAATAAATTTAATTATATTAATAATTGAAAACAACATGTTTACTATGTTTTTTAGCCTTTTCCAGATGTAATTGGTTAAACTGACTTTGGCATGTGATTTATTTCCTCTGCTTCTATGTAAACTTTTATCTAACTGCTGAGTGAGTGTGGTTTGAGAATCAAAGTAAGGCACACTAACAATCTAAAAGTCAGCTAACAAAAAACAATGTTATTGTTCTTTGTTATATAGATTCTGTGAAGAAACATCATTATATTACTAAAATCAAGTGTAAAATGCTTATGATATAAAATAATGCAGTTACAATAGACTTTCTATATTCATCTATCTTTTTCCACAGTGATAAATATTAGGAATATATGTGTACAGTTTAGGATATATGGCAACAAGGTGATATTATTTAATATAAAAGGAAATAAAAGGAGAAATAAAAGTTCCTCTTCCTATACGGCAGTGTTAGGAACTCCACAGATCCACTCCCCACTGAAATAAACATAACTGGTTAAGCAATAAAACACACACAACACACACACAATCATTTAAGGTCTCTGGAATTTTTCCTGAGAGTCTACAGCAAATGAAGAAATATTTATTCAGAAAAATCTACCAAAAGTTGGTGGTAACAATAAGAGTAATTTGCCTTTGAGTAGTACCTTAACAAAAGTTCAAATCTAGACTTATGTGGCTAAGATGATGCCATTTGCTCCTCAAATGCTAATTAATGAGTAGGCTATCTCATCAGAACAAGCTGGTTATCAATATTTGTCATCCTCTCCAAATTTATGTTCCAGAAGCTAAAATTCTTAGAGAGTAAAGCCAACAAATTAGAGGCTCCCCACTTCTTTCCAACTCCCAGGAAGAACAGACCAAGAAATATTGGGGTCCCAATTGCCATCACTCCAACTTTCTAAAAGGACAAAAGTTTCATGGTGAATTAAATAAGTCAAAAAGGTCAGACACTCAATCTCTGTCCAGCAATTAGACTAATGGCTTAAGAGATTCTGTACAAGGGAAGAAGAAGCCATTATGAAAACAGAATTCCAAAACTCTTCCTAAAGGTACTGAATTTATTTGAACAGTGTGTGGGAAGTTCAGGCTCAAAAACAATAGCTCCTCTTAGTTAAGAGAAACAAGCCAAACTATCAACTAGCTAATTCAGCAGAGAGAGCAATGGAAAGAGACAGCTACATAGAGCCATTCTGATGTCAGAACAAACCTGAAAAACTACACTTGCCTAAATTTAACTAGATCAGACTATAGAACAATTTATACCTGAGGAGTTGCAAGCAACCACAGAGCAATCATTTGGGAAATAGTGGAAACTAAGGGCTGTGTTTGATACTACATGAGGCACAGAGATAACAAAAGAGACTGAGCTTAAACCACTGTAATCCCATGATAAAGATGTACACATAAATGATACATTACCTAGAGTGATCAGTTTCGACACAAAACTATGAGATGTGCAAAGAAATAAGGGGGTGTGACCCATACAAAGAGAAAAAAGAAACAGGGAATATAAACCCTTTATATGAGAGGCTAGATGCAGGATTTTTTTTAAAAAGGCTTTCAGGCAGTAATTACATGCATATTTTCAAACTAAGGAAAACCATGCTTAAGGAACTAAAAGAGCAATGCTTTATTCATTAAAGAATGTTAACAAAGAAAAATTAAAAATATTAATCAATGGAAATTTTGGTGATGTGGATTAAAATACTAAAATGGGAATTTCACTAGAGTGGTTCAAAAGGAGACTTCAACTGGCAGAAGAAAGAATCAGCAAACTTAGAGGAAGATCAATAGAAATTATGCAATATAAAGAATAGAAAGAAAATACAATTAAAAATGGATAACATCAGAGAAAGATGAGACATCATTAAAGGAATCAATACACATGCAATAGGAGTATCAGAAGGAGAAGAGAGAGGGAAGCAAATGGAATATTCAAATCATTAATAATCACACACTTTCCAAATTCTATATAAAAATATGACTCAATCATGAAATTCAACAAACTCTAATAGTAAACAAAAAGAAACATCATTTTCTCCAAGATGGTAGATTTCTGACAGTCAACACGTCCCCAAGTCCTCATGAACATGAAAGAAAACCTCAGGTTTACGCCTGCTAGGGTAAGTGATCAAGTTACCCTTCACTAAGAAAGAGGTTGTCTGTGTAACAACAGACCTTAGCTAGAGAGACCAACCTCTAACTAAGCCTCTGAAAGTACAAATGCAGCAGGGGTCCAGATCTCCAACCCAGAATAGTAAATAGAGACAGAAACTATATTAGTTGTTACACTAAAGTGGGGATAGTTATGAGGTTTCTTTTTTGGTGATGAGAAGATTCTAAAATTTATTATAGTGATGGCACAACTCTATGAACATACAAAAATATTGAATTGTACACTTTCAATGTGTGGATTATCCCAATAAATCATTGATTTTTCAAAGGAGAAATAAAAACACTATCTGAGTATAGAGTAAATAGACAAAATGGGTAGAAGCAAGAAAGAAATGCTGAATAGCATGTATGGTGGCCCAAAAATCATTCAAATCTCTCCGATCTCTATGACATACAGACTACTCAGAAATGTAAATATATTTATATGCCCTGAAAAGAATTTTATCATTATTTACTAAGTTCTACTGAAATTGTGTATAAGCCACTCAACTCCTCATTCATTTTATCCTAGACAATGATGGAATATTTCAAAAATATCTAAGTGACATTTAATCATAAGTATTAATTCTGATTACCCAAGAATCATAATGCCTTTAATTGCTTTTCAACTCATTCCCAAATCACACTATTTTTCTATCCATAGGTCTTGCTTTAATTTTATTAAAATTTCATACTCTCCTTCTTTTACTTGCATGGAAAAAATAACAAGTACACATATTACCACTACTTCTAAAAAAAAGTCATTTTAATTGGCTCTGTGCACCTAGTGAGTTGACATTGTTTAGATTATTTTTAAAAATCAATGCCTTTTTGACACACACACACACACACACACAGACACCCAAACATCTATTGAACTATAACAACACCAAATGCAAACCAGCTTTCTTATTAGGAGTAAACATACCATGCTTGGTGTCAAAATGCCAGTCAAGTTGAATGGTGAGAAGTCACTTCAGAATTTAACTTACTTTGTTATTACTACTGTAGCACTGTGCCTAAATTCACTATGTAATCCATGGCTTGTTTCTTTCTTTATCAGAGACATCAAATTTTGAGAAAGAAATCATTTATCAGGCAGTTAGGTCATAAAAATCATCAATTCTCATGAAAGCAATCACAAGATGTCAGTAAATATCAAACATGTATCTTTGACAGGGTGAGGGGCAGAGAGGGATTGAGATTGTTTGGGGATGGGGGAAAGAAAAACTAATTTCATTTCTAAGCTAAAAAGTGGGGAAAGGAATAGAAAACCTGAGGGAATAGAATTAACCACACAGCAGGTAAGCACCTAGGCCCTTTTGTAAAAGAACCTGTCTTCCCCAGATGCTCATAAAATCAAGTCCCTGATCCTTCCACAGAATATGGGTTGTTACTCCTAAAATGTTGAGATCGTCAGGAATCACAAAACAACAACATTCATAGTGGAACAGTCTAAAAGCATTTTAAGTGCAAAGGAGTTGCAAGAAAATGAGGAAAAATAGTGAAAGCAAATCATGAAGCTTTTATCAAACATTTCAAAGAAACCATATCAGTCACTAGAAGCATAAAAACCAACAGGGATAAATGAAGATAAAGGGAAGCGAATATACATTTTTAAAGATTAGAATAAATAAAATGACAAAGTGCGGTTTATTTTTAAAGTTGAGAAATTTAATAAAGAGAAATTGCACACTATGTAATGTCACCTAGTAATGTTTATTTCAGATCATAAAATACAAAGAAAACACCACTGGCTCATTCTCAATTGGGCATGCCCTTGCCCTTTTAGCTATTTTCCTGCGGCAGTAAAATATTTGTACTTATCTCACTAAAATCATTGACTAGATTGCACTCAATATTTCCTTTTAAGGAAGCTAGCCAGGATTTCAACTGAATGTGGAGTCCAGAGCAGTTGGAGCTCTTACATTTAGACCACTTTATTGGAAATTTTTATACCACCAAAAATTACTAGATTTTTAGCCATAGATCTTGTCTCCATGACTACAGACTAAAAAAGTATGTGTTTTACCTAGTATCTTCAAGATATAGTTATAAGGCCTTAATCAGCATTTGATGATGTTAAGGAAAAAAAGAAACTTTGTAGAAATTAAAATCACAATGACAATTTATTAGTTCTATGACATAAATAGAGAATTGAACAACCACAGATAAACTTATGACTGGCCAATGTGGAAATTTAAGACAGAATCTCAGAAAATTTGGATTGTCCAGACCAATAACATAGGTGGTAAATAGCTGCATACTCTACTTTTCTTTAAAGCATATTTTGTGGTACTGAATCATACAAATAATTGTTTTAAATCTTCATTCCATTTCTCATTGCATCATATGCATGAGAAAGGTTCACCCTAGGCATAACTGGTAATGATGAAGCATTGTGACCAAAAAAATTAATGCAAAATTTCAAGATAACTTTTAGGGCAGTGTTTTGAATGTCAGCTTATGCAACATTCTCTCTTAGATGAGTATCTGATTCATAGTTGAACTTTTTAATTTGATGGCTCAAAAAGAAATAGATGTTTTTCCTAGAACACTTTACCTAAATCAATAAAAAGCAGTAATTATTTCCCAGTTAGTGCAATTGATGTGAATAGGTAATCCCAACCAATAAAATATATATTGGTGCCCGTCTAGGAATAGTGGTAGTTAAACAAATCATTCACTAACCATTTTGTCTAAGGAACCAACAAAGTTGAATTTCTACCCTGAGATTGTGCACCCACTTCTATGCAAGTGAGTATGAAATTTGCTTTCAATTGTTATTTTTCTGTCCTTCTGCCCAAATAAAATTCTACATTTAGGTCGGGTGTCCCCAGTGGCTCATGTCTGTAATCTTAGCTACTCAGGAGGCAGAGATCAGAAAGATCATGGGTCGAAGCCAGCCAGGGCAAATAGTTCAGAAGATCCTATCTAGAAAATACCTAACACAAAAAGGGCTAGTGGAGTGGCCCAAGTGGTAAGAGTACCTGCCTTATTCAAGTATGATATATTTGATATTCTGTAAGAACATTTGTAAATGTCATAATGTACCCCCACCCAGCACAACAGTTTAAAAAAATAAAAAAAGAGAAACCCTAGTGCTGCACAACAGTTTAAAAAAATAAAAAAAGAGAAACCCTAGTGCTGCACATAAAATAAAATAAAATTCTACTAGAAAAAAAAATGAATCTTGGGGTTGGGAGTACAGCTCCGTGATAGAGGACTTGCCTAGCATACCCAAGTGCGTCTCTGGGTTCAATCCCCAACACTGCCGAAAAAAGAAAAGATATGAATCTTAAATATGAGTGATTGCCCTTAGATCAGGTCTTGCTATGTGGTCCAGACTAGCCTTGAACTTGAGATCTTCCTGCAATGTACATTACTAAGCCAGTCGAATGCCTCATTAGCATCTTGAACTTCTTTACTTCATGTGTATTTTTTTCATAGACCATTCAACTAAAACACATTTATGATATAATTGAACACCATTTGTCTTTCCCCACTCATCAAATAATAGTCATTATTCATGTTTATATTTTTAGACAAGATTCCTCTTCTACTAAGCTGAAGCTATGTTTTTCTTGGGTGAAGTTCACTGTAACTGAATCAATTTGTCTTTGGATATTCTAGAAAGCAAATAAATTATCACTAGTGAGTTTTGACATATTTGAAGAAATCTGTCACTTGTTATGCATACTATCCAAGTCTATGGTATATTCTACAGATAGCTTAAGTTCTTTTATTTTTTTGACTAAAGTTCTGACACTCAAAACTTTCTATTTCATATTTGCATTCAACTCAAGAATGAAAACATTTAAATGTAAGTTATTTGTTGATTCACAAAAATAGGAAGAGGTTAAGATCTCAGAAAAACAAGCCCAGACATCAAGAGTTTATTTGTTCTATATTGCATCCTTGATTTGCATCCCTAGATAATAGAAATATAACATCCTTTTTATTCTGATATTGCTGAAAAATACACCTGTATATTTTCTATTTGATTACAGTAACAAACCTCTCATATGAACAAGGGAATAGAAATATGTTTTCTGGATATTTACACATTAGAAATGTTGACTCAAATTTAGAATTAGAATCTGTCTTTTTAGTACCATGGCATTTTTCTGTTGCTTGGAAAATTTGTTCTTAATTTCTATACATATTTTCTGCTTTTATAGGGAATCTTTAGTCATTTTAGCAGAGAAAGGCTTATTGCCACTTTTTCTTGTCTCCCTACAACTTTCAGGGATAAACAAAAAAGGACAACTCTTTTTTTTTTAATATCTTTTATTTTTTTAGCTTGGTCGTTTTTTTTCTTTTTCTTTCTTTTCTTTTTTTTTTTTCTTTATTGTTATGCTGGATGGGGGTGCATTGTGGCATTTACAAAGGTTCTTACAGCGTATCAAAATATATCATACTTGAATTCATCCCCTCCATGGCTCTCCTCTATCCTCCCTCCCCTGATTATTATTTAGTATGTATATACATGTGATAAACACTTATTGAAAGAAATATTGCACTAGTTGATAGTCATTTTTCTTTCTCTTCTTACCCACCTATGCATTATTACAAAGCTACTGTGGCTGAATATAATTCAACTTAATAAATATTCATTAAGAACCTACTAGGTACAAGGATCCATGGGAATGGAAGAAAGCATAAGATGTTGTTTTTGCCCATGTGATTCTTGCAATTTAGTAAGGTATTGAGGCAAGTATGCAAATAACTGCAACAAAATATTGATTAAAGTAAGTACCAATGGAGAGATATGGGTAAAGTTCCAAAGGGCACAAAGGAGCAAGTTTGGCTCTTGCGGTTGGCCTTGAAAGACACAGAAATTCAACAAGAAGTAAAGAGGGTAAAGGCAGATTGAATTTCATGAGTCAAAATATGAAGACAGAAGATTGTAATGTTTAAAGTAAAGACTATGTTACAGATTTGGGGATATAATCTTCAAAGTGATAGGAAGCAAGGACAGAATCCTATGAATGTCTGCCTATTAGTACTCATGCTTTCACCATAAATGCTGTATGGCAAATTGTGATGGTGAGCAGCGTATGCATAAGTTCATGGACAGTGATGCTGGAAGAAGTATGGTAGGCAATGAAGGAAAATCTGTATCCTAAATATGTTGCTATTACAATGAAGACAGCTTCTATGTGCAAGCCTTCCCCATCCTGATTGAAGGGAGCTGGCAGATCCTCCAAGATATGGAGAAGGTTCATGATTAGTCACTGCTATTTGTTGACTGTGGACTCAACATTGATGATAGCCAAAAATGTGTTAGGGAGGAAAAACCCATATAACTGAGTACATGCATAATCTCCATCCCTGTCACCAAGACTATTTTTTTCATAAGTCATATTAAATTACTCTTGATTGGCTAAGGATAGAAGTTGGTCCAACATCCACTATATGGGTCACTTTATCTACTTGATTACTGAAAGCTTCTTTTGCAATAAGTACCCTTTGGTGAGAAACTGAAGGCACAAATATTTCACACACTTGATAACATTCTAAGAAGTCCATCCAAATCCCTCTTCCCTAAACCTCTTGTCATCAGTTTTCTAAACTTATTTATGTCAACTCCTTGACTATGAATAAGAGCTATTGTGTGTGAATTAGAATAAATCCAGTCTTCAGGTCATTTTGCCCTTCAGGCAAGTGGACCTCCAAATACATGCCTAAGCCCACATGGAGGACTGTCCTTTCCCATTGCCATTTAGAGGTATCTCCTGAGTGAGGTTGTAATGTGACAATAATCGACTTCTACCTTGAGAGCATACTATACAGGACCTCCTGCAACTCTGAGTTTTCTTATCCTAAGCAAAATGATTATGGTAATCTCCTTATGAAAATATAGGAACAGACTAAAGGAGAAGTGACAGATGTGAGGAATAGTGCTATTGGAATGCATGCAACATGTTCTTATAAATTATTTGTGACTTGAAGACCAATTTGAGCATGGTAACATATTTTATTTCCATTTGATGGATGATATAGTGCATACCTAACTTTGTGGGTTGGTAGATTGACTATCATCTTTTTAATGATGGCAAGCTCCATGTGCACACTTACATGGTTACATAGTGATGTTCTATAGTCAGGCATTCCATCTCTACCAAGGCAAGGGTGCCATAATGGGGGCTGTTGGAGAGTCTCATACAAAGTTCATTTTAAGTAATTTTACCAATCAGTAACAGATTATAAAGCATTTCTCTATTATTTGCATAGTTTTTTCCTATAAAACACTTATAATTTAAAATTGTAAATGCAATATTTCTTTATAGTGTCATCAATTAAAACACCTCAGGAACACATGAGGTTTAATTTAATGAACTAGTCTGCATAATTGCTTTCCTAAATTAAGTATAGATTATGGAGGAAAGATAGAGTCTGAAATGGAAGCACTAGTGTTGTCTCAGCCTTTCAGGGAATACCCCATCACGAGTAGCAGTCTCTTAAAATAAACTTAACTTGCCACAAGTTATAAGTTAAATTAAGTTATAATTCAGAGCTTGACAAATAATATATTTACATTTCTGGCTGGATGTGTAAGTTTTTAAAGACAGTTTCAGTTAACATTTATCCATCATGAAATGCTGAGAAAGATTCCCTGATATGACAAGAGAGCAAGATATATATTGGAAAGAATATTACATGAAAATAGCTGGAGTCTCGGGTGTTCTATAATTCAAGAGACACCGTTAGCCTCTCTTATAACATTTACCATAGGATTGTCCCACAGAATTTTCTAAATGAAAGATTCTGAATGTGAAAATCAGTCTTGAATGCAGTATTTTCCAAATCTTGTCTTAACATATAGAAGCAGGGAAGGAGAAAAAAAATTTTTTTAGTTGTACATCACTATGAAAAACTGGTCTCAAAGCCAATTTTTTTCAAAAAGTTCTTCCATGTTCTTTATGCTTTTATGTATGAAATGAATTATTAATATGAGGAAGGATTTTAAAAAAACTTCAGCCACAGTCATTCTGATCTCCAGACTGGAAGACATGGTTATTTGAGCAGCCCCCAAATTTTTCCTTAATTTACACCAACTTCATTGGGAAGCATGTCACAACGTGAAAACCCAGTGGGTATAAATCTGTTGTGAAAATAGGAAAACTCCCACTGGCTCAGTGGATATTTGTGTTCAGAGAGAAAATTTATTGAGGGAAAAAAAGTCCTTCACTGAGTGACTTTGCATCAAGGAGACTAGGTGATGCAGAACAAAAAAAAATTGTATATTCACTGGCTGTGTCGGTACAAATGAAAGTGTCAAACTTATCTTTTGGCAATGTAAATTTACTCTACAGGCAAATAAGCTGCAATAATATCAACAGGCCTCACATAAACTGAAGAAAATTGCCTTCCTAGAGTCATATATGCCAAGCCTGATTCAGAACATGGCACATTGCCTTGGAATTGTTTTTGTCTAGGTGTCCTTCACTGGTGAAGGTTAGCTTCAGGTCCACTTACAGCTACTTGGTGTAGTTCAGGGACACTTCATGATGTAACAGGAAGTATGATTTATGGATTAAGTCAAATAAATTAATTTTACTGGACTGCTAAGGAAAGTAGGGTGCTGTGAATTAATTTGAGTTTAATAGTCATTTGAATAAAACATGTTTTGTGTGGATCTTTAGCTATAAAGTTTTTTGAAATATGCTGGTTCCATGGTTGTAGGAGATTTAGATAATGCTCGATTGAATATTAATAGACTCCAAAACATTTAGCAAAATTTTCTCTTCACTTAAGTTTCTTCTTTTGAAAGAAAAGAATGAAAAATTCAGGATAATTTAAAATTAAGTTATTTAGCATCTTAATGTCTTAGTTATCCAGCACCTAAAATTATTAGATATCACTAGATAAAATTATTCACTCTTCTAAAATTATTAGATATCACTAGATAAAAATTATTCAGTACTAAGAGTTGTTTGCATTTAATAGTTTCCCTTAGAAGTTTAACTGGACCATTTAAAATTTTTTAACTTATTAGCAATAAACTCACCCTGTGCTATGAATAATATCCATTGCCTAGAGAAAGTAGAATCTGGAAATGTGAACACTTACACATTTGAGAATGACCATAGCATGAATGTCAACATGTGTTTTGTGGAAAGGTGAAGAATTGAGAGAAGTGGTAAAAGATGGAGTGACTGAAGAACCAACAGAAACACTTCTTTTCAATCTATGCATCTGAAAGGATTAGTTTCTCTTGGCTTGTATCACAATTTATCAGTATTATCAGTAAGGTATTCACAAATTTATAAAACAACATGTAAGTCAGACCACATTTATTATCACAAAGGAATTTACTAGATAATATTTTGATATTGTAAATATGTGAAGTAAACCTTGTAAACAATTTGGAGAAAGAAAATCATTGTGTTGAATACTTCAATGGCAAGTTGAAATGTGATTTCAATAGCTTTCTTTTATAGGAAGCTTTCAGTTACACTAAACATATATAGTTAATAAACTTGAATCACTTGACACAAGATTATTATAGAAATGTTGACATAAAGTTTAAATGTCAAAAAACCACCACCATTATTTAATAAGGTCTTTAAACTTAGTGAAAAAAGAAGTAACAGAGTTACACATTCTCAAAATCATCTGTCACTCCCACAGGTTAGCAATGTTTTCACATAGTAGAAAATGCCTATGATAAACAGATTTGTCATATGCCAATTAAAGAGAAAGAAATACAAAACTCCTCCAATAATGTGCTGGAAAAAACTACCATGTGTTGATATTTTAGCATTAACAAATTTCACATTTCATTTCAGAACTGCCAGGAAAATAATGAAAAGTGCTGTGTGAAAAACATGCTTTTTAAATTCAGTTTCCTACTGATGTGTTAATGAACTTGAAAAAAATCAAAGTATAATATAAAAGGTGAAAGGCAACTTACAAAGAGAGCAAGCCATTTTTAATAACATACTTCAATAAAAAGTAGACATTGCCCTTTTGATATTTGCATTACTGAAATTATTACCAGGATATTTTCAATTAACAGCAAAGCTGCTTTCCCCTCTACTATACTCCAAGAAATTAGAAAAGTGTATCCAGAGTCTAAATAGAACTAAAAATAACAAATTGAAATAGGCTTTTAGTTGATGAATAGAAATCTCATACAAGTGTTTCTAGCTTTGGGTAATAAAGATGCAATTAAAAGTCTAGGATTTTTTTCTTTTTTATTATTTTTCACTTTTAAAAATACCATGAGAAAGTATGTAATAAATTGGTTGGTAAAGCAAATGATCAAACATTGGTCTATTTTGCTTTCAATTTTGCATATAAGACAATAAACCTATTAACAAGTAGGAAATTTGTCATGGATAGAATTTTATCAGAAATTTTATTGGTAAAATTGAAATAATATAAAAAAACACAGATATCTGTGGCAAATCTTCTGTGTCAGGTGCAAACATACACATTACATTTTTTAAAGTTAATTATTCATTAGGAACATGTTTCTTCTAAAGAATTAAACTGTCTTGTGACTTTTTTTTCATCCAAAGAGGCTACTTTTTACTCTATTCTTAATTTTAAAAAAGCAAAATTCTCTTCTCCTGATAATACTTCTTTATGTGGCAACTATTTGCTTGTTATTATTGGACATTTAAAATTTTCTCTGCTTATCTTAAGCTTCTTCACTTATTTACTTCTTTATAGGTTCTTCATATCATAATGGGAAAATTTTTACAAGGTGCTAACTCAGCAGGAAAACTTTGAAAACTGATTTAAAATATGTCGAACATTGGTAAAATGGGGAAGGGAGATTCATCAAAAAAGGGTATGGAGCTTTAAAGTGAGCTTATGAAGCAGATTAAAACAGTCAGAACTTGCAACAGTGGAAATTAATTAGTTTCAGATTTAAGGGAAAATTCTGTAAGAAAATGTGAAAGAAATTCAAATAGGAGCTGAGTGAAACTGACCTATATTACCATATATAGATCAAGTTGCATTCAGATATTTCTTCTGGAAAAAAAATCACACAACTACAAATATTAATCCAGAATTTGGCTTCAGTTACATACATAAAATATGATTATAAGTTGCACCATCCCACCACAAGACAGAGTACATCTGCAGTACAACAGTTCATAGCATGGAATTTTAGAGTTTTTCCAGAGTCAGGTAACCAATATTGTGACTCAGCCTAAAACCCCAAAATGTTTAACTTGACTACCATATAGGAGAAGGAATGCTCTTACTCAGTGAAGTTCCAAAGAAAGAATCTGAAAAAATATCAGTTCAAAGTGAGGAAACAACTTACAAACATCAAAAGCATCAACCATGGAACAGACTGCCTTCTGAGGTAGCCGGTAACTCAACACAGACCACTATGATCTAGCAGAAAGCAAAAGGCAATCCATCAGAAGTGCAATGATTCATAAACATTAATAAAATTTGATTGTTGTTATAAATAATGAAAATTCAAAGGACTGTCTACAGGATTGGTGTAAGAAGATTCAAATAACCTACTATGGTGTTTTTAAGCTATAGAAATTTCAGAATCCCTTCTCACTATCAAAGTAAAAGTACATTTTATGAAGAAGGAGACTTGGGGAAGATGGAGAAAGAAGCAGCAGAAATCTAACACTCCCACATAGACAAATTGGCAAAATTGAGTATAACTATTTTGAAACTCCCCTATCTGTTGAAGGCTGGCAGGGGAAGGCTGGAATGGTAACTTGTGGTTAATTTTGGTAAATTTCAGATCTTAGCTACCCAGTTCCCAGCCCCAATTCTATGTCAAGCAGTTGTGCACATGTTGTCAGAGCAGCAGCACTTGGTTTGTGGAAAACAGTGTAGACAAAAATGACTCTGCCCTCCAAATATCAGAGATCTCAACTCGATGTTTGTTGCTGCTTCTGATCACATAGATACAGATAAAGAAGAAGGTGGCCATTTTTTCCACTTCTCCCTTTCCCCCCATTGTTGCAAGCCCTTCCCTTTCTGTTTGAAATGACTTCCAGGGGACATAAAGGGCCAGTTCCCTGGTTTTGCTTACTTCATTTTTCTTTTTCCTTTTTTGGGTGCCAGACAATAAAGAAACTGCATATATAGGAAAAATTAGAAAGTGGTAACACAAACCCAGGAAAAAAAAGAGGCTCAGAATAGACCTGAGAAGGCCTTAAGTTTTTATTTCAGGCTTATCCTTGGCACAGAGATAGATTGCAGCAATAAAAAAATAAAAAATAAAAATAAAACCTGGGGAAGAGACAGTCTCTGATTTCCAGAATTAGATTCAAATGTCCAGTTTTCATTTATCAACTGCAAAGGAAGTCCGGACTGGCAGCACAGTAGATATGATTGTGCCAGCCTCTTGCGAGCATGCTGATAGATTCTGGTGAATGCAGATCTGCATGCACATCTGTATGGAGATAAAAGAAATGTGTTCCCAAAAAGTTATATATGACAAATGTATAGCCAGTGTTATACTAAATAAGGAAAAACTCAAACCATTCCCACTAAAGTCAAGAGTGAGACATGAGTGTCCATTCTCCCCACTCTTTTTCAGTATAGTGTTTGAAAACAATCCAGAGTAATAAGGTAAGAAAAGGATAAAATCAAATTATCCTTATTTGCAGTTGATATGATCCTATTCTTAAAAAACCCTAAAGGTTTCACCCAAAAACTCTTAGATCTGATAAATACTTTCAACTAAGTAGCAACACACAAAATCAACACACAAAAATCTATAGCTTTCCTATATAACAACAATAAACAGGCTGAAAAAGTAGTCAAGAAAGCAACTGCATTCACAATAGCCTCAAACAATACATGTGAATAACCTTAACTAAAGAGGTGAAAAACCTCTGCAATGAAAAAATACAAAACACTGCAGAAATTGAAGAAGACAATAGAACATGGAAAGACCCTGTTCATGGAGCGGCAGTATGAATATTATGAAAATGGCTATACTACTGAAAGCAATCTATATATACAGTGCAATGCCCAACAAAATCCCAATATCAGTCTTCATAAAAATAGAAAAATCAATCTTAAAAATTATGTGGAAAGATAAGATACTCTGAAATAGCAAAAATAATCCTGAGCAAAAGACAAGCAATACTGAAGGTATCACAACACTTCACTTAAAATTATACTACAGAGCTATGGTAATAAGAACATCATGGTACTAATACAAAAACAGGTACATAGACCAATGAAATAGAATAGAAGACCCAGAAATAAATGTGCACAGCTACAGCAATCTGATTTTTGACAAATGCTCCAAAAATGTATGTTCAAAACAGCCTCTGAAACAAAACATTCTTGGAAAGTGAATACTCACATGTTGAATACTTAAATTAGATCTTTGTCTCTCACACTGTACAAAAATCAATTCAAAATGAATGAAAATTCTTAATGTAAGACCTAAAACTTTGAAGTTACTACAGGAAAACCGAGGGGAAACACTTGAAAATACAGGGATAAGCAATTATTTTCTAAATTGGACTCCAATTGCCCAGGAAATATGAGCTAGAATTGACAATTGGAATTTCATCAAATTAAAAAGCTTCTGTACATCAAAGGAAACAATTAGCAGAATCAAGAGATGATCCACAGAATGAGAGAAAAATCTTTGCCAGCTGTTCATCAGATAAGAATTAATATCTAGAATATGCATTAAACTCAAATAAATTAAATACCAAATAATAAATAAGCCAACTAATAAATGGGCAAATGAATTGAAAGTTCTCAGAAGAAGTACAAATGGCAAATAAAAATATATGAATAAATGTTCAACATCCTTTGCTATAAAGGAAATGAGAATCAAAACAACACTAAGATTCCATCTTACCCCAGTCAGAATGGTTATTGTCAACAAAACAAGAAATAAATTTTGGTGAGGATGTGGGGGGAAAAAAACTCTCATACACTGTTGGTTGGACTGTAAATTAGAGCAGCCTCTATGAAAATCAGTGTGGAAGCTTATCAAAAAACTAAAAATAGGCTACTTTATTATCCTGATATACCCCTCTTGGGCATATAACCAAAGGAGTATAAGTCAATATATAAGAGAGATACCTATAAACCCATGTTTATCACAGTGCTATTCACAATAGCTAAGCTTTAGAAGCAGCCTAGGTGCCCAACAACCAATGAATGGATAAAGAAAATGTGGTACATGTACTTAATGGAGTATTATTTGCCTGTGAAAAAAAACAAAAGTATGCCATTTCCTGGAAAATAGATTGAATTGGTTATCACCTTGTTGGATGAGAAAAGCCAATATCACAGGTTTTCTCTCAAATGTGGAAACTAGACCCAAAATGATGATTGTGACAGTGACAATGCTGATATGAGACATAAGCATAATATGGGGACTGTCTAGGGAGGAATCAGTGGCAAGGGGGAGGGGAATGGAGAGAATACTGAGACATGAACATGATTGAAGCACATTACATTTACGTGTGAAGATAGCTTGCAATAAGAAACCATCAAAATATATGACACAGGAGAACTTAAACACAATAAACCAACTACACTCATAAATATCTAAAAACCCTCTATACAACAACAGACAGACATTTCCTCAAAAAATTAAAAATAGAATTACTATATCATACAGCAATTTATTTCTGGACGTATACTCAAAATAATTGAAAATAGGGTTTCCAAGATATATTTGTGTACCCGTCTTCGTATTATTATTCATTATAGATAAAGTAATAGAAACAACCCACATGTCAATCAACAGATAAAACAAAATGTGGTGTATGCATACAATGAAATATTATTTGACCTTAAAAAGGAAGGAAATTTTAGCATATGCTATAACATGCATGAATCTTAAGAACATAATGCTGAGTATAAAAACCAATCTTCAAAATACAAATATTCTCTGATATCTCTTATATGAGATACTTAATAGTAAAAGCCATAGAGAGAGAGTACAATGTTGGTTGCCAAAGATTGTAGAGAATAAGGAGTTTTTGTTTAGTGGGTGTTGAATTTTAGTTATACAAGATGAAAAGAGTTGTGGAGATGGATCTGGTGATGGCTGCACTACAACAATATGGATGTGTTTCCTAGCACTTAAACATGAGTAACATGGTGAATTTTATGTCATGTGTACTTTACCATAAAAACACAAAATTTCAAAAATAAATGCATTTTATGAAAGTAAACATAAATAATTTTCAAAATAACCTCATGTAATGAACTATCTTTTCATATTTGGTCATTATTCTTATTTTGGTAAAATCTGACCCTTTGAAGATTAATTTCTTTTTTGACCATGGTTCATTGGTTCACAAGTGAATAACATAACTTAATTACATCAAGCTTGTATTTTGAAAAAATGAACTCTGAAGGAAAGAATTTACCCATCTCTACAGTATTAAGAAATTTTAAATTTCTGTCTTTAACCATTCTAAAATTATTTTAATTTCAAGTTTGACAAGTTCTTTCAGGAAATCCAATGTTCAGTTTGCTGTTAGAGTAGTTTTCAGTGAGTCATTTCTAAAATCAAGGCCAAGTATTATCTAGGAGAAATTAACATGACTTAGAAATTTGCACCCAGAATTATTGATACAATTTGAATAATTTGTTCTCCAAGCCAACCTTTAGACAAGGGCAAATATTAACATGAAACTGAAAGAATGCCAAGGAATCCTGTAACTTCCCAAACACATGAATCTCAGCACCCTCCAACTCTTGGACAAATTCTACCTGATCATAATAATGTCAATAATTATTTTAAACCCTAACTATGTGCTAGATCTGTGTAGGTACTGGAGATACAAAATTACCAATCTATTGACTGTCACTATGTATCAATACAGTTGAGTCTAGCGACACAAGTGATGCAGTTACTACTCATATTTGCAATTTTAACCTGATCCTCTACATGCAAATAGGACCCATGGCCAGATTTTAAGAAGCAAAGGGGCATGAAGAAATTCAAACATTTGAAAGCTCATTTTAGAAGCAATTTGGAGAATTAACTTGATGCGATGAGACTGGAAACCAGGAGAGGTGCTGTGATATTACAGGTGAATTGGAATAATGTAGTTTGGGTAAAACAGCAACACTAGAGAAGAAGAGGAAGGGATTTATTTGCCTGATTTCTAAAGTAGGATTTATAAAACAGTTGAAAAATTGGCCTGAAGATAAGGGAAAGGCTGATGGGATGATTTCTTTCTCTCTTGGCCCTTGGGTAGGTGGAAAAAGTACCAACTCAAGGTCAACAACCAATCTGAGAGTAGTATGAATAATTTTGCTTTTCAAAAGCATTTTGAGGTTTTGGGGTGCCTGCAAGATGTACATGTTTAGTAGAAGTGTCCAGTAGAAAGTTGAAATTATAGATCTAGAGTTTAATATTCCTTCCATACAGTGGCTTCTTAATTACCCAGTGTTGGTGGATTCAAATGACTGTGTAAGTGAATGCATTTGCTGTCCTGAAAGACTACATTTTCCATTTCTGAGGATGACATATTGCAATCAAGCAAGATATTTATTATAATAAAATGTGCATAGGATTATAGGTTTGAAAAAAGGTCAGAAATTATTGCACTATTCTTTTTTGTTTTGGGTTTAAAAACAACCTAATGTGTTCTCAGAAACACCATTGACTTCTTTAGTGTCTCTGGCATACATGATTAACAACTCTCTTGGTAACAAGTGTGCCCCCCAGCCTGTATCCTTCATGCTGCAAGGGTGGTTCCTTCATTTTGGTCTTATTCTAGTGGAAATGGAGAACAGCTGTTTAATGCTAATAGCAATATCAGCAAATTTTGAATCACTGAATACACACTTTAGATTTTAACTGAATTATGAACCTGGCAATATTTATGAATTTAAAGAAGGCAAGTACAAACTAGATTCACCAAAATATTTTCCAACTGCATGGAAGTGTGATAAAACCACGTTCAGAATTTTCAACATTAAAAGCATTAAAGCTCTGTCCTTGAAATTATGTTCTATTAATTCTAAAGAGATTAAATATTTTTGGACAAACTCTCTGAAAGCATTTTTAATCCATATGGATCTCACATGAAATGAAAAGTAGTAAAAAAATGAAAACACATTATTTGCATTCCTCATTGCAACACCAGTCAAACACATTCTTCAGAACCACCAATGCTACATTCATCTATAAAATATATTTGTATTAGAAGTTTACATGCATTTCAAATGAAATATTAATAAATTATAATCATTTTATCCAACTGAAAAGGGTAAATAGCAATTTTCAGCAGTCCTGAAATCTATCTCTACTTGTGTTTGTTCATCCTAACACCAACTTATTTCAGGGATAGTATTTTAAAAAGATAGAAATGAAGAAGGAAAGTGACTTCTTCATTATAATTTTGTTTATCCCTTATTGCAAACCCTGATTAATTGAGACTGAATTAAAATATCCCCTATTTTCAGAATCTGTATTTTTTTCTAAGAAAATACAGCTGTCTAGTTGTTAGCTAACGTTGGTCATTTCGAACCTCTTGCTTACCTTTTTTGTGAGAGACAGTACTGGGATTTGAACTCAGAGCCTTGTGCTTGCTTGCTCTTCTCACCTACTGAAAGACCAAAACAGATGTTTAGGGGCACAAAAGTTTTATGAATGCCCTATTTGAAAGGTAGTCATTTTGTTTATTTTCAAATTTAGGTGATTTTTTTGGGGGTGGGGCAGGACTAGTGATTGAACTCAGGGCCTCATACTTGAAAAGCAGGCCCTCTACTGCTTGAGCCACACCTCTAGTCCATTTTATTCTGGTTATTTTGAAGATTGGGTTTTGTGAATTTTTTGCCCAGGCTAGGCTCAAACCATGATCCTCCCAATCTCAGCCTCTTAAGTAGCTAGGATTACAGGCATAAGCCACCAGCACCCAGACTAATTTAAGTGATTTTTATAATGTTATGAACAGGTCAAACTCTAGTGCAGATAGTAAACAAAGGAAAAATATTTCTCATGAAAATTTCCCACAAACCAGAAGGCCACTTGGAAGACAAATGCATATACTACCAATATTTTTTAAGTTATGTGCATGAACTTATTTGCTGTATGTACTTACTATTTCTTAAGTGTGTCAAGAGTAGAAGGAAATAAAAAGCAAAAACATAACCCCACTAAAGAAACATAACCATGTCAGATTTTTCTTGACCTTTACATGATTCTATATTTCTAGAACTCACTGAATGACTTCTATCAAGTAAATTGATTTAAAAAGTAGGTCTGGGTTTATAATCCTGGTTCCTATCTTGGTGGTCTTAGTTAAGTCACAAACTAATCTTTGCTTTTCCATTCATAAAAGCAGGATACTAATGCTCACTTTGTAGGGTCAGATGATTACTGAGTGTTAATAATGCATGTCAAATACATGAGAAATAATACTAAATTAGTCTAATTGTTATTAATAGCTTCATTATTACTTCATCAATCACACTGTTCCCTAATTAGGTTGTTTTTCTTGGTTATTTAGTACTCCATTTTCTACTGTCCCATTATGACTAGTTTTCTTGAGTACACTTGTTGCACATCTGAAGAATCCCCACATGAAAATCATCTACAAATACCTAATAACAAATACAATGTTTTATAGCACATCCAAAGGCAGCTGCCAGTATTCTCCCTTTCAGAGAATGTTTCTGGATATCAACTGAGAAAAAGACCTCTGAATTCTAAATCACACTGAAAAGTTCTGAAAGGAGTAATGACTAACAGCATCCTTAAACCCCTTTGTAAACTGACAGACAAATCTATGACACTTAGTAAGGATGGACAGCTTAAATCTACTGCTTCTATTCAGTCCACCAAGTTGGTAATGATAAAATTCACTCTGTATGACTTCCAGAAGAAACAGAGAAGACAAATCACCACCTCACTAGATACACATTACTAATTAATACAATAGCAAACATATCATATTTCTTTTCTTTCTTTATTATTGTGCTGGGTGGGGGTACATTGTGATATTTACAAACGTTCTTACAATATATCAAATATGTCATACTTGAATTCACACTCTCCACCATTCTCTTTTATCTTCCTCCCCCCATTCCTGGAATAGTTTCAACAGGTCTCGTTTTCCCATTTACATACATATGTACACAGTATTTATACTATATTCACCCTCTTATCTCCTCTCCCCACTTCTTTCACCTTCCCACTGATACCAACTTCCCCCCAAGAAAGGACCTTTTCCACCCTCCTGCTCTCCAATTCTGTAAATGAAAAAAACAATGACCATTTTGTTTAAGATAGTTATACAGAGAGTTTCCTTGTGACATTTCCATGTATGTTTATACATGTACTATAACCTGAATTGGTTCATCTCCTCTATTTTTCTTCTTTCTATCTTAGTCCCCTTTAATGGTGGCTTCATCAGGTTTAAAAACTCTATACTCATTCTTGTATAGAAAGTGCATCAACCATATTCACCTTCTTAACTTCCTTCTTTTACACTCCCCCTCTCTTGTGTGACCTCCCCTTGCTGTGTCCTGTTTTTCACAATATTGTTGTATTTATATTAGGTCTATATTCCACATATGAGAGAAAACATGCAGCTTTTGACCTTCTGAACTCTGGCTAACTTCACTTAAGATGATGTTCTACAGTTCCACCCGTTTACCTGCAAACGACAAAATTTCATTCTTCTTTGTGGCTGAATAAAATTCCATTGAAACATACCATAGTTGAGAGACTATCTGAGCAGTTAAATGACCAAATTTCTCTTCATCATTAAATACCCATTATATTTCTATGCACCAAAGGATAAGTTCTGCAATAACTGAATCCTCTTGAGGTCATAATAAATTTCCCATATCCTAGAAATCCAATCTGTCTCTTCATATTTGATATATTAGTCAATAATTTTGGAAATATGTTGCTAATTATAGTTCAATGTTTTAATATAACCACCACTATAACCAAGAAGAAACTATTGCTAAAATAACCTATCATTTAAAAAGCTCTTAAAATTCATGTCTCTTATAAGCTGCATTATATTGTGCTTATTTTTCTTGAATTTTTTATTTATTTTAAATTTAATTTAAATTCATTTTTCCAGTTTTTTAAGGTATAATTGACAAATAAAAATGTATATTCAAGGTGTACAAAATGATGTTTTGATATATACATATATACATTGTGAAGTGATTTCACAATGAAGCTAATTCACATAAATTGGATTTTAAAACTTAAAAACCAAAATTGAATAGTCATGATGATTGCACAACACTGTAAATATATTAAAAAGCACTGACTTGTACACTTTAAAAGAGTAAACTATATGATTTGTAAATTATATGTCAAGAAAGTTGTTATCAAAAAGTTAGAAACCCAAGTTTGAGAGTAATAGCAAAAAATCATATTTCAGAAACACAAGATAACTTCAACAAATTTTCATACTCATTAAAGATATTTTCCATATAGACATTTTTCTTATTTAAAATCTAGTAGAATTATAAATAATCTAGGTCTAATTGTTGATATCTACAAAATAATATGAAACAAAAGAGCTAACTGCATCATTTATTTCCTTGTCACTTGAAAGACAGGGGGATTGCAGAAGAGAAAAGAAATAGGAGGAAATGATGGATTCTAGTGAATCAAACTTTCATTTACTAAGAACGAATTAACATTGCCCCAGGTGGTCTCTAAAGAACTTAGAAACTTCTAAGTTTAAATGGAAGCTAGAAAAACCCACAGAAAATGCATAAATCACCTTCAGAGGACAATGCAGAAAGAGACACAAAGTTTAAGATAGTGAACAGTGAATGGAATGATAAATGGAAGACCACATCTAGAGGAACCGATTCGAATTTAAATTGCAAAGTCCACTTCCCGAAATTAATCTTAAATTATGATTATATGAATAGGCCCATACTTTCTAACTTGAAAATAAAGCAAAAGAATTGAACTTTTCTACTTCTTTTTAGAAAGGCATTAAGTGATTGGCAATGTCTCTGCAGGTATGGTAATTTAACCTATCCTTCTCTTAAATTGCTAGTAATTCATCTGAAGTTTCTTATGTTTAATATTCAATTGACTTAACATCAAATTTGGTCAACTTTTGACTTCTACCCTTGTTATTAGATGGAGAGTTTATCTTGGAGGATATCAGGAATATGAATTTTTAAAATCTTTGGTAGAGAAAATTGCCATATATATGTTCTATAATTATTTTATGGTAAATATTCTATAGCTGAGAATTTTCATTGTGTCTTATGGTTTTTACCTGTATTAAGGAAAACAAGGAGCTATTGAATTTCTAATTCTACTAAGAGAGGCCTTAAATTAATTCAGTCCTCTCAGTTTTCCAGGCTTCCTTAGCTTCTTTGTATAGAAACAAAATGTTAATAGGTTAGGTTGTCATATGGGTGATCGTAGTATTCCCAAATTAATTTTTTCTAATACCATCTAGTATAAAATTTTGGAAAATTAATTCAATAGTGTGTACACTAGTAAACAGAACACAAACAACACTGCTGCTTTTGCATCATGTTGATTTCAAGGGACAGAGGCACCTATAACTCTGTAACTAGCATAGATGAAGAACCATTTCTATCAGTTAATGGAATCTGTTCAGTAGAAAATTGTCAAGTTTAACACCTCTAACTTGAAGGTTAAATCATTTCACAAAAGAAAAAAAAATAGAAAATTCACAAATAAATAAAAGTTAAACAAAACATTTTTTTCTTTTTTACTGTGATGGGAATTGAACTCAGGGCCTTGTACATTCTAGGCAAGTGCTCTAACACTAAGCTATATACCCAGCCCAACAAAACACTTTTTTTTTTGTGGCACTCAAGTTTGAACTCAGAGCTTCACGCTTGCAAAGCAGGCTCTCACTCTACTGCTTGAGACATAGCTCCAGACCACTTTGCTCTGCTTATTTTGATGATGATGTCTTGTGAACTATTTGCCCAGGCTGGCCTCAAACCATGATCTTCTCAATCTCAGCCACCCAAATAGCTAGGATTAGAGGCATGAGTCCCTGGCACCCAGCCCAAAACACTCTTGAGTGAAAGAAAAAATCAAAAGGATAATTACAAAATTTCCTCCAGAAAATACCTCCAAAGAAACAAAAACAAAAATAAAATATATCAAGTCTATATTAGATAGCAAAAGCAGTAGTGAAGGGGGAGTTTGTAGCAGTAAACACTTACAATAAAGAAAAAGAAATACCTCAAAGAATTTAACTCAACTAGAAATAGGACCAAATCAGCCCAAAGTTAGAAGGAAGGAAATAACAACGATTAGACCACATAAATGAAATGCATAATTTTTTTAAAAATCAGGAAAACTAATTTTGTTTTTTGAAAAGATAAAATTGGCTAAGCATGGTGGTGCACATCTATAATCCCAGAATTTAGGATGCTGAGGCAGGAGGATTACAAGTTAAAAGTCAGCCTGGCCTAACATACGCCTCTTTGAAGAAGAAGGATAAAAGAGAAGGAGGAGAAAGGAACAGGGGAAAAAGAAAGAAGGGGAGGGGAGCGAAGAAGAAGACAAGACAAAATTGACAAATTTTTAGCTGGACTAAATAAAAGAAAGAGACTGAGAGAGAAGACTCAAATAAAATCAGATTTGAAAGCGGAGACATTACAACTGACACTACAGAAATGCAAATGGTCACAATGGCCCATTACACACAATTATATACCAACAACTTGGAAAACTCAGAATAAATATATAAATCCTTAGAAATATACAACCTTCAAGACTGAATAATGAAGAAACAGAAAACTTGAATAGATCAATAACAAAGAAACTGAGTCAGAAATCAAAAACCTCCCAACAAAGAAAAATTCCACAACCTGGTGGCTTCTCTTGTGAGTTTTATCAAACATTTAAAGAATTAACATTGATTTTTTTTAAACTTTGCAAAACAGTTGAAGAGCGAAATGAACCCAAACTTATTTTATGAGCCCAGAACTATCTTGATAACAAAGTCAAAAACACCACACAAAACATTCCTGATGAAGGTAGATGCACAATTCCTCAACAAAATACTAGCTGATCAAATTCAACAGCACAGTGAAAGGATCAGAGACCATGGTCAAGTGGGATTTATCCCGGGGATGCAAGGATGATATAACATACACAAACTGATCAATGTATTACATCACATTAAAAGAATGAAGGACGGCTAGGCATGGTGGTCCATGTCTATAATACAAGCTACTCAGGAGGCCCAAGTTAGAGGTCAGCATAGACAAAAGTTGCAAAACACTGAAAAACAAAAAAAACCCAGTAAGTTGCTTTTTAAGCATGAAGCCCTGTGTTCATTCCCTAGTACAAAAAGAAAAAAAAAAAAATCACATGATCTTGCAAAAAAAACATTAGACAAAATTAATCACTTTTTCATACTTAAAAAAAAAAAGGTCAACAAACTAGATATAATATGACCTTAACATAGTATCATTCACATATAAAAAACCCAGAGCTAGCATCATACTCAGTGGTGAAAACTGAAAGCTCTTCCACGAAGATAGGAACAAGACAAAGATGTCCACCCTTGCCACTTCTATTCAACAAAGTACTGGAAGTCCCAGCCAAAGCAATTATGCAAGAATAAAGAAATAAAAGAATTTAAATCTGAAAGAAAAAATTAAAAATATCTCTGCATATAACATGATATTACATGTGGAAAATATTAAAGACTCCACTAAAAAACAGAATTTGTTAAGAGGGTAGATTTCATGTAAAATATTCTTATCACTCAACCCCCAAAATCCCAAAACAAAGGCACACAGGGAACTTTTGGAGTTCCCAAGGGTATGCTTATTCCCTTGATTATTGTGATGATTTCATAGGTGTGTGCAGGTGCTCAAGCTATTCCTATTGTATAGCAATTAATGTATAGCAATTATGTCACAACAAAGCTATTTTTTTTAAAAAGAGAAGAAAAAAATCATAAAATATCCTTTTATTGGATGATGAGAAGACTCTAGCAAGGTCTTTATTGAGAAGAATTATTCTATTTTTTAACCATCTTAAAATCCATTCTTAGTTTAGCAAGAAACATTATGAAGACAAGAAAGCTAAAGTTGATGTGTGCAGTCAGTAATACAACTGTCAGAAAAAAAATGAGGAAAAGATATTTGATAACGTAAGATTTTTCATTTTAACAACTTTTAAATTTCATAGTTGTTAAGAAAAAGTAATAGATTGTGTTTCATCTAAAATAAGGCTAAATTGACTTTGATTAGCATTTGAATCTGGTACTTGATTCAATTGTTTCTTGGTAGTCAGAACTCAGACTTTGCAACAAAGTGAGAAGTCAGGCACTTAAAAACTTTTAAGCTAGAGATGATTGAATTGTGGTACACTATATTATTGAATGCCTCTTTAATAAATGCAATATTGTACTTTAAGTCTCTTTTCCATTCCAAATGCAACCAACAGATGAGCCAGCATAATCAACATCAAAACTATTAGACAATTTGTGTACTAGTTTGGGATTTTTTTTTTAACTAAATGACTTAGGGTTCATTTCCTAGAGTAAAGCTACCCTAATTAGATTTATTAGTAATAGGTTTGTATAGTTAGTGAAAGTTTATATATATATACTGTTGGTTCTTTTACACATCTCCAACTCATATACATCAATATAATTTTAAACCATCAAACTTACAAGATTTCTAGCCATAGTTACACTATGAACTTATAAATATTTCAGATTATACAACATGGAACTCAACGCTAAGTAGAGCTCGGAAGTTCTAACTTAGATCATTAATTCATTCATTGTTTTGGAAGAGGATGGGGGAGACACTATTCCAGTTTACCTTATCAATACCAACAATGGTCACATTAATGATACGTCTTCTTGTGGAAATATTGTCTTGCTTTAACTTTTCAAATACCACCTTAAATGTCACCTTTTTTGAATGCAAACTTCCAGAAAAACTTATAATTTTAGTTTGATATACAGGATGGTACTACAAATAGAAGAAAACTTAGCTACTCTGGAAAAAATTGTACTCAGGAAATTACATAAGCAAGACCTCTTTTGTTATTTTTCCAGTGGGTTTAAGAGTCATGTGGTTTCATTTAATTCAACAAAATATTAGAATCATAAAATTTGAATGATTAGACACAACTCTTAATGATCTGGAACTATTTCCAAAAATTTTAAAGTGTGGCATAGATTATAAAGGCAATTTTAACACATGATAAGAAACATTTGATGACTCATAAGATCACTGAAATAAGTGCCTATTCTTTGAAAGGCAAACCATCTTTGTAGATATTATATATATGTATATATGTTTTATCATATTATTTGATATCACAAAGTTGAAGGAAAAAAAACCTCAACATATCAGGACTATTGATAGAATCCAGCCATTATACTTTATAATTAAACCATATAATAGTGCTGCTCCCTTCTGTCATATGGCTTGAAATAACAATGATTTATACTTTTCAGTATCTTTAACTTCCTTTTTATATCTTTTGATCTTCAGCAAAGTTACATTAATAAGATTTTCTGAGACCACACTATACTGTTAAAAATGCATAGACAAAGTTAACAATGCTAAATTAAACCACCTATTCCTGATCTAGTCGTGCTTTTCTTGGTTATTATCTATAACATTCCAAAGGATGAAAGTTTATTTTTGTATCATACCTGTTGATGAAGATTGCTGGAAGGCTGAAAAAATTGAGTTCAAAGGTCAATCCTGTCCTAGAGCTTTGCTCTACCACCAATGTAAGCATTCACTGCTCTACACTGCAAGATCACCTGGTAAAAGATTTCCTATCATTTTCTTCCTAATGACTAGAAGATGCATACACAAAAAAATGATGCAAATTCAAAAAATCAGAAGGCCAGAAAATAAACCTTGACTCAGGCAGTTCTAGTCCAGATTTATTATCACTAGCTGGTAATGAGCAACTAGTCATTGCTATATTGGATTTTGCTTCAAATCAAACTCTATGTGGAGAGATTGTAGGATTTCTATGCTTGTCTGTAACTAAAATGTATATATAAATTTTTGATGGTAAGGAGATATTTTAGACCCCTTTTTTCTTTAGTCTTGAAAAACAGGACACATGCTATAACTTTCTTTCAAAGCACCAGCTTGAGTGAACTCATGTTGTTTTAGCCCTTGAATTGTAGGGAGACTAGCACTTCAGATTTTTTGATGAGAAGAAAAGAAAATCCTCATTTCTTTGTTCTAATATTAAAATCTGCAGCACAGACTACCTTTTACTTAGCAATGTAGCCTGACTGAAACATTTGTAAAATGAGCATGGTTAATAGGTCATTGATAGTAGGGTAAATAAGAAAAAAATCCTTCAGTCTGTACTATTTCCATTAATCTACCAGAAGTTGATAAACTAACATTTTCTTGGATGAGGAATGATGCAGGCCTTAATTCTATGTAAATATGCCATGATGAGAAGAGACAAAAACAGTTTGATAAAGAGGACAAAGTTTCCACCAACAGAGCAAATGATTGGTGCTTATTAATCAACTAAATAACTTTGGTTGGCCAGCTTCCTGAAGATGATGGAAAAGAAAAGACCATGAGGTTGGTGATGGTAGTGGTGGTAGTGATGTTATGTATTCAATAGCTCATCTGCTTTTGCTTTGCTGTATCTAGTATTTTCTAATACACATTATTTTTAAGAGATGGCAGATGTTAAGAGTGTTTCAAAATCTTTATGCCAAATTGGATACTATTATACAGATGAATTAGAACATGTGATATGGAGGTTATAAGCCACATTATCCAAATGAATCAGTTCGACTCAGTTGATTATGTTATTTATCAGAGAAGATAATAGATGCCAAGAAAGTTAAAAACAACATAGCTGTAAGAGTTCAGTAGTGGAATTGGTTACTGCTTAAAATTTTATGCGCAAGGTGTTTCTGTTTCTTAGCATCTTACAGTGACGTATAGGCTTCATTATTCATGTTCTTGTCTGATGAATACACACAATTAAAGGAAACATCTTTTTCAAAAATGCTGAATGATCTCAATGGAGATATTTTGGGAAGAAAAAGCCCTATATTGCAAACATTAGTGATAAGCTAAATTCACTTTTGTCTTTGTTATCTGGTCTGTAAAGCAACAGCTAATAATATTCAAAGGAGATTTAAAAATCTAAGCTTTTTTTCCTCTTTGAATTACAAATTCTAGTTTAAAGAGCTCTTTCCCACCTTTGAGATGAGTGCATGGCTCCTGTGTGTATTGGAGTTACAGAATGTGTCTACTTAATGTGCAGTGTGTTCATTGCTGCCTTGGGGAAATCAAGAAACAACAGCTCTCTGAACTAAGCTTAACTTTACATCATACTGAACAAGTGGCCTCACTTGTAACACGGTTTTATGTGGTGATAAAATTATTTATTGTGTTCCAGGAAATATTTTTGAATGTTAAAATGGGGTGAATTTGATCAAAGTGCATGTTATGCATGTTGTAAATATCATAATGAAATCCCTTTGCACAATTAACATATGCTAATAAAAAATTCTACTTTAAAAAAATCTTACAGCAATGAATTAGTAAGGAGTAATAACACTAGAGACAAGAATAAAAGAGTAGAGTGAAGTAAATAAAAACAGGTCACTCTGTTATACAGACTACATGATAAGGTAAATACTTTCAAAACTCTACCCTAGGTTGTAAGCTTGATCTGAGCATTTTCTGTAACTTACCCTTCACTACAATTTATCACTTCCTAGTGAATTACGCACTTCTGACATAAAACAATAGTATACAGAAGACCCTTGTTCTTTATTCCTATTCTTAGTGAAAATTGTCTGTGCAAATCTCTAGAGTTGTGGGCAAAGATGTCAGAGTACATTGAAGTCCATGAACACGTTTCACAGTATAACCAAAAAGTAGTTGTCTTTTTGTTTGAAGCTAACACTCAGTTTGTGTTCATCAAATTCCCTATAGCAACATTCCACTTAATTTATGCCTTTTAATCATACCATAATGCTTTTAATTTGATCATTTTTGTATAATATTCTAGACTTATAATGCATGATATACCCCAACATAATACTGTTGTTTTCATAACAAGCTTCTTAGAGCTTATTTTCCATGGAAGTCATTACTTAGCAAGTATACCAGGCTCAACAAAAGTGGACTTGGTAGGAGACACTTCTTACCTACATTAAAGCTAAATCCTTGGCCAGTCTGCAGTGCATAACTTCCTTTTTCTTTGTCTTTCAGAAAGTTTAATATTCCTTTTATCCCTTAAAACTAGACTGAGACAGCATCTATGGGTTCTGTAAGGTTTAGAAATTGAAAGACCATTAAAGTTCATTCATTAACCATGTGTTTTAGATCTGATAGAGTGGCTCAAGTGGTAGAGTATGAGGCCCATACCTAGCAAGCATGAGGCCCTGAGTTCAAATCCCAGTACCACCAAAAAAAGAAAAAAACAAAACAAAACGTGTTTTGCCCCTTTTCCTCACAAATAACACTCCATTATAACATCCTCACTAAATGATAACCTTGAAGGGTTGCAAGTGTTGATGTTAGAGAACTCACTATACATAAGAATAGCTGATTGAAACTTTGGTCAGTTCTGAATAAACAAAAAAAAATCTTAAAGAGCCAAAAACTGGGCTCTAACACTAACTGCAGCTTTATTCTCTTATGCTTGTAGTTTCATTCAGTTCACAAATATTTCTTAAAAACTTAGTTTGTTTCAGACACCTGCTAGGCACAAGGACAGATAGAAATAAGATACGAATATTGACCTTGGGAAACAACAAATCCTTTTTCTCTAAAAAAAAAAAAAAAATCCTCAAATATTTGAAGTCAGCTATCATATACCAAGTCATGTTCTCCAGAGGATGCAAACCCATAGCTCCTTATATAACATCATTCGAGCACCCTACTGACTTGAGCCTTCTTATGACTAAATTGCTGTCTTCTGATGTCGAATTCAATGTGCCTGGAAACACAAATAGAGCCCAACTGTGCCCTGACTCTTTCTATAAAAGTGGCAAAAGCTCGAGATAAAATTAGGTTTCCCAGCAACCATATTACACTGAAGACTTGTTGATCTTGATGCCAACTAAAATCCCTAACAATTTTCCAACAAATGATTGCAGCTTCTGAGACCTTGAAGTGCACCCAAATCCAGCATTTTATATTTATTGGTATTGCGTGTCATCCTGGTAAATTAAAATTGTTACGACCTCCTTGCATGATGGGCCAATTTGGAAAAATACTTTCTGTATTTGTATTCAGGTCAGCATGAAATTCAAGGTTTGGCGGTTCTTCCATTCTTGACATTTTATCCTGACCTCTTTTGTGTTGATAATTAGTAGTTATCACTATCTTTTATATTGTTTGTGCACAGAATTAGGATACATGAAGGAAAAGGAGATGAGAAAAGTATATCATTAAAAGATTGCTGCTGAGATGCTGAGTGTATTCTATTATTTATCCTTCACCCCGGTTTATCACATCTTAATGAATTATAGCCAAGGTATACTTTGACAGAGAGAGAGAGAGAGAGAGAGAGAGAGAGAGAGAATATATTATTAAATAATGCATGAATGCATTGTGGTATCCTCGTTTGAAATAAAGTAAAGGTGATGATTTACAGACCAGGAAAAACAACTTATTACTTTATAACTAACTGTCAAACAATCAAAGATTTGGTTTATGGGAAAAGGTCTAATTAATACAGAAATGGAGACTAGACATCAAAAATGGTCTGAAAGAGCCAGAATAAGATATACAAGTAGCAAGAATAGTAGGCACTGGAAACCTATCAGTCTTAAGATAAGCTGAAGGACAAATCACTATTGCCTTAGCCTTTTAGTCCTAGCTTAATTTAAGCAAAGGATCCTAATTGCCATCTTTTTCATCCTAAACTGAAAGAAAGAAATGTATGAATATTGCAAAATGCATTCATCATAACATGAATTGTACCCAAAGACAACACATATTTCTCTAAAGGACTAACATCAGAGTCGTTCCTAGCTTTCTCTCCTTGAAGCTACTAGATTCCACCCTCAATTCATACTCAAACTTGCATGCATATTTTGTTGCTTTTTAAAATATGTATTTTATTATTAGAAATCACACTTAATAGTTATTTAATTAGAAGAGTGTCAGATAAAATTAAATCAATTCCTTAAGGTTTGTTGCAAAAACAAGCACAGGTTTTCAATTCAGATATATCTTTTTTTTTTTTCTGAGAAGTTGATAAAAATATGTAATGGGACCTTCCAACTCCACTCAAAAGACATTTGATTTTTCTTTTCCCATCACTGAGGTTATCACGGAACCAGAGTTCATTGCTGTTTTCCCCTAAAACAGAAAATCTTTCTGAACAGAAGTTGCACTGAGAGAAAGACTGACATGATCAGAGACTGCCCCCTGCCTTCCCACATAGCACATGGAGTTCTACTGCTTTGTTTTTCATTAAAAATAATTCTACCAACTTTAAAATGATTTCCTGTATAATAAGCTGATTATATCTAAGATATTTTTGTCACTCAGTGACCCTGTTTGAGGAAGGATAAGGGAGAAATTGTTATGTTAAATGATGTAAAGGTTCACCTCCACATATGCCATGTCTCAATAATAGGCATGAATCTTTTTAAGCAAAAATGAAAAATGCTGAAAATAACATTTGATACAATTGTATCATTACACAAAAGATCTCTGACTACCAAGATTTAAACAAATGAGTAGGATTTTCTAAATGCCTTGCACTTAGGTTCCATGGTAAACAAGAAAAAAATCTTGTAAAATTTTTGTGCAGTTTCTTTTGATCAGTAGAAGTATCTGCCTTTTTACTAGTATCTAGTATTTTGCTAGAATTTGGTTACTCATTTTTAAATCTCAGTTTTATAGTATTTTAGGGTGTGTTTGTAAAAATTGGGCTCTCTGGTCAAGAAGGAACATAATCAATGAACTACTTTAATGTATAAGAAAGTTCCCATAGTCTCAAGCAACAAAGAACTTTTTTCTACTGAATAACAATCTTCTTTAATTCCTTCCCGAATTTCTAAATCAGTAGCTTTGAAAAGGGTTGTTTTTCAGGTGGGAAGAAATCTCCCTTGAGCGAAAGTTGTGAAAGCACGTCTTATATCCTTAGAAACCAGGGCGAGTATTTGAAAACTGTATTCCGGGGGGTCACTGAGGATTTGCATCAAACCCAAGAAATTTACTGTTAAATGACTCCTTTTTTCAGAGACAAATTCCATAGACCTGGGCAAGAGAAAGGAACAAGGTGAAAACCTTAGGCTTCCCTGACCTCATTAGGTAGGGTTCAAAATCTCTCCGGCGACTACAGAGCGCGCCGGCATGTACTTCTTTTGAGTTTCCTTCTCCAATCTTAAAGTGTGTCCTAAATTCTCCTCACAATATATTCTCACCGGCTGGTGTTCCCCAAGAACCTCCGAAGCCCATCGGATCGGTCAGCTTTTGGCAGTGCAGCAGCCTAGAGAACCCGGGCAGACAGGATGCGCGGCAAATGCCAGGAAGATGGAACCGCAGATTGCGGCCGAATCCAGCACCCGGATTCCGGCTGCATCTCTCGCTGGCTCAGACTTAGGCTCGGGGCCGCTCGGAGAGCGCCGCTAAAAGGCAAACTTGCCCCTGGCTGACTACCCAACTCCCAAGGCCAGGCGCACTTCAGCACGCTGCACCACTAAACAACTTTCTTTCTGATGCACCGCGAACCTTCCCAGCCACAGCGAGTGGGCTTCGCTCCTGGTCTCTATCCATACTTTTGCCTTTCCCAAGGAGAAGGGAACAGCCTAAACAGCGAGATATGTAGCAATGATTATTGTTATTATTATTATTATTGCCACCATCATTACCCTTATCCTTAATAGTTGCTGTTACTGTGGTCAATTCCTCCAAGTTACTGCCCCCGAGAACCCGTCAGAGAGAACAGTTTGTGGTGGATGCTATTTCCCCGTCCTGGCTCGACAGTCTACTTTGCCTTGCCGAATATAACACGGGGATTTACATTTACATTTTTGAAGCAACACAAATTTTCAGCCTCCAACAAAATGAATACAAGTCGCGCCAGAAAAAGCAGTATAAAGTATTTCACGTTCGTGGGGATAGAGAAAGAGGACACTTGGAGAGTTCTTAAAGATGACTGCTTGATTGTTTAAAGACATACGTTTTTCCTTCGATATTTATAAAATACTGTTCGCTAACAAAGCATTTCTAAAACGATGCAAGCGTTGTGCAGTCGGCGGACTTGGCAGCGCTGTTGCCGCCACCTGTGCGGCATCATACGGTAGCATTCAACAGATGCTTCCACAAAACTGCGATAGGTTTTTGCTTTGGGAAACAAAACTTGGGTGTGGACAGTATGTTCAGTGCCAAATTAAATTTCAGAGCCCTGCAAAGTGCCTGAATTCGTCAAGGATGGAAAGAATCAGGATTCCCAAATGGAATACACTTAGTACTTTTAACAAATCTGGAAACAGAGCCATAGAGGGAAGTGACTGTGTCTAGGGCACCCAGAATAAAAACGGGACCTAACTTTTTCCCTTTCTTCTTCCTCCTCCGCAATCCCTAACTTTTGGAGCTGAGACAGTCCCGGTGAGACTAGTTGCTTTTTTCCCTTCACGTTTGGTCCTCCAAACCGCCTCCTTGTAACCTCATCTGTATAATCGCTACTCTTCCTTCTGGCCGCAGATAGCTGTCCAGATCTCTTGCTTCGATCCAGCTATCTCCGACCAGCGGGGAGCCAGTTTCCACTTCTCCCACCCGCGGTCCTCGGTACAGTGCTGCAGAGCCTTTGCTGTGACCCGAGACCCCCCACTCTCATTCATTCCCTCTTAGGAAAAATGTGCTCTATCCTCCTTCTCGGTAGAGAACATCCCCACTTCTAAATTTGGTTCTGAGTGCCTTGAAGGCGTCTTGGCCAAAGTGGCCCCATCCACCTTCTCTGCTCTGCAGCCGGCCATGGCAGGCACCTGGCTGGCGGCGCCTGCGACTTCAGGAAGAGCTCTGCCTCCCGGGTTGTAGCTGAGCATTCAGGTAGTTGTCGAAGGGGAGTTTTTGGCTCATCCCTTGCCTTGCTACCTTGACTGTGCTTTAAAAGCCTTGATGGTAGCTGGGCAGCCAACTGACTGTGGGCCCCAGGCTCAGTGCAGGAGATTCAGCCCCCTCAGAATATCGAATGAGCTGCCCTCCTAGTGCTTTCTAAGCATTTACCAGGGCCCGAAGTGTCAAGAAGGGAACCGAACTGAGCTTTCTTATATCTTGAAGGCCAAGGGCTATCTCTCTCCCTTCTCTGCATTTGAGGCTGGGGGCAAAGGTGGGGAAGTGGGCCTTAGAACAGGGTTATAGCCTTTGAGCAATTAAATATTTGACCCAGAGTGCCTCAGCTATTCCTGATGGAGAAAGGAGCGAGAGCCAGAGTGGAGACCCTCGAAGGGAGTTTCAAAGCTGGGTGAAACTTACGGGACTTGAGAACTGAAATGTACAGGAGTATGTGTGAGAGAGAAGATGAAAAGAGGACAGGAGAGGAGAGAAGAGAAGAGGAGAGAAAAGGAGAGAAAAGAAGGAGAGAAGAGAAAAGAAGAGAAGAGATGTTTGAGGAGGGGTGTTCTTTGAATCTTTGAGGGTACACTCTTGGCAATGCTTTCCTCCACCGCCACCCCTCCCCCACTCTGTTCCATGGCTTACCCCACTTCCCCTCAGTCTCTGGGCCTTATGAATCAGTGAATCATCACCCCCACCCACGCCATGGGTCTCGCGCCCCCTGCCAGCAGGTTCCAGATGCAGTAAGACTGGTCCAAACAGGCCTCGGGCAGAGCAAAGCTAAGCACTGATTGGCTGCTCTTGGCTCCTCCCTTCATCCCGCGTTTGGCCCAAGAGCGAGGTGCAGCTCCGCCAGCGCGGGGTAGGCGCTCTGGTGCTCGCCGAGGATGCTTCCTTCCTCGGGTGCACTGATCTTTCCGACTCTGCCTTTGGAGCGGCTAGACTGCTAGCCTTGGCTGCTCCATCGGCCTGCCTGCCCCTTACCTGCCGATTGCATATGAACTTTTCTTCTTTCTGCACAACGTTGTCGTCGGAGTCGTCGAGATCGTCGTGGCGCTCGCGTGATGGCTTTCGTCCGTTTAGAATAGTGTAGTTAGTTAGGGACCATCGAAGAAGAAAGAAGACGCGATTAACGCAGAGATGCTGGAGGTGGTCAGTTACTAAGCTAGTATAAGAGTAAATTGAGACAGCCAAACCTAGCCGGGGGACGCACGGTCGCCCACAGGAGGTCGACTCTGGCGCTTTCCATCGCGCTGAGCTCCCTCCGTCCCTCTCTTCCTCCGTTGAGACGCGAGGTTGCGGCGCGCAGCGCAGCGCAGCGCATTGACTGCCGCGGGCTCCGCTGGGCGATTGCAGCCGAGTCCGTTTCTCGTCTAGCTGCCGCCGCAGCGACCGCTGCCTGGTCTTCCTCCCGGACGCTAGTGGTAAGTTTGGAGCCCCGGGCGGCATTGCTCTCCGAGACCCTAATGATAAAGGCGGGGGTTGGGTGGGGAGCGGAGGCAGGTCCCGGATGGTTGCAGCCTGCAGGACCGCACTGACAGGGGCGGGGGGGTTGGGAACGACTCTAAACGCTCAGATCGCGGGAAGACTGGTGTCTCTGGAAGGAAAGAGGAGCTAAGCTTTCAAGAGAGAAGCACCGGAGTCTCAAGGGAGGCTGGGAACCCGGACTCGAGATGAAGGCGCTGGAGAGAGGCGGGGGTCTAGAGCACCCTGCGCACTGGAGAACCTTGAGAAACGCAAGGTGGGGGTGGGGTCTCGAGAAGTGAGGGGAAGGGGTGGAGACAGAGGAAAGAGAGTGAACATGGGTATAGCTGGGCGAGGGATCGGGCTGGGCTAAGGAAGGTGCAACTGAGTGGAGGTAGGAACCTACGTCCTTAAGAAATAAGACTGGAGCCAAGTGGGGAGGGGTCAGGGTTTGGGGCAATGGGAGCAGAGGGGTGCGAATGATCCTCTGTTATGTTCTCATTGAAACCGAGCCTAATTTTCGGCGGGTCTCAATGAACACCCTAACCCTGAGAGAAACACACTGCGGATCTGTGTCTTGATTTAACAGCTGTTGGCTGAATTTGAACAGCGCTGCTGATGGTCACGTAAGTTTTAGAGGAGAGTATAAGGGCATCCTGCGAGCCTTTTTATTAGCTTCTTAAGTCATTTGGTGACAGTTTTATATTTTGAAAAGGATTGCGGAAAAGTCTCCAGCGCTGCCTCTTATTCCAGTCTCCTTGCTCAGTTTAACCTGACAAGCAGCCTTAACAGCGTACCTGGGAATTGCTAAACATGAGAACAGGTTGCTCTTCCTGATGCCACATAAAGTTCGTCATTGCAAAACGTGTCTGTGTGTCTGTTTCTTTTCTGCGCCATGCCCTTTGCCTTTTGCTTCCCGTTGGGTAGTATGCAACTGAGGTGACAAACACTGTGCATTGTATTCAAGACCCTCCTTATTTGAAGCGACAGTGCTCCCCAACTCAAATTCAGCAGGCGACACTTAGCAGTTAGAAGATATTTCATTTGGTTGAGGATCACTGCCAGTACCGCGCAGTTTCTTCATTAATATTTACTAACGTAAGTCCCATCCAAGGAAGCCTCTGATTGCTGAGCGGCTAAGTGCATTTGCCCCTTACCACATACCTTTTAGGCAAGCTAACCCAGGAAAGCTTGCTATAGGGAAAAATAGAATTGAACTAAAATGGTAGGAGGGTGGGGGAAGACATTGCGCAGTGAGTAATCTCTGAGCTCCCAATTTGCAGACACTTGTGACCTCACATACACAGTGGTGAAAAAAGACAAATGGGTTCCAGAATTTAAATTTTTTATTAAAAAGTTTACATATATCAGCCATTCTGACAATCAAAAATATGTATGCAGTAGAAACAAGATGTTACTATAGTTGACAGTGAGAAGGGCCAGTAGACATGCCTCACAGGAACTGATTTCTACCATGATCATTGCATCTCTTTTGAAGTATTTAAATCACACTGAATATTGTCCTTTCAGAAGAATGTAATTTCCTTGGCGTCTTGCTATTTGGAATCATCTACAACCCACCCACCCCCTCCCCCATGAATGGGGGAGATTCATTTTTGTGTATTTATTTAAGGAGGTAGGTTGTGGGATGTTTAACTATGTTTTTCATTCCCTAAGCTCTGATTCTCCTGGGAGGTAAGAAAATATTTGCTGCATCCTCAAAATTTCTTTCCTAATAGCTTCTATCATCTATAGCAACAAGCCCAACGCAAGTCCTGAAAGTCAGAAGGTGAATAAGGCTTGTGATTGCAATGTCAAGGTAGGATTGGGGGTGCTTAAGCCAACAGTGTTATTCTATCTGCATAATGCCTTCTTGAGGGATTTATCTTCATCTAGAGTCATCATGGATGACTGTGATGACTTTTTCAGGTAATAGGCTTTGGTGCAGTATGAATTCATGGGAACAAAGGTGAGAACTGGCATTTTTGCCAGACATGGATCCAAGAGCATTCCATACATACATTTCACATAATCTTCAAAGTAAGCCTATGAACAAGAAGATAGTATCTCCCACTTTATTGATACCATCTGCTATCCCCCTCCACAGTATATTCTCATAAATCATTTTAATCCAAAGAAATAAGAAATATTTTTTGTGCTTACAAGGCTACTCAGGAAGAACGTGTCTATTTATTTAGCAATAAAAACAAAAACTAAAAAGCCTGGGTGGCAGGTGTTACTCAGTAGTAGAAGGCGTACCTAGTCCTGCACAAAGTCTATCCCTGCCACTGCATTAATTAATTAATTATTTCACTCACTCATTTTAAAATGCCTAACATTTCTGATAAGCTTGGGTTCATCCACTAAAGATTTAAACAACATGGGCCCCCTCACCCACTGTGGTTCACAGATGGTAGGTTTCTCCTCTGGAAAGTAAATTCTAAGCTTCTGGTAGATTTGCAGGGTTGTCACTACCATTTGGAATTTAATTATTTAGGAATATTTCTTCATTTAGTAGTATTAGGTATTTAGTTAGGTTTAAGTATTTAAACCTAGATAATAATCTGAAGTGCAATCAATGCCCAGTTATTTCACTATTCCATTTATTTATTTCAAGCAAAAGTCTTATCTCTCTAAATAAGGGAAACAAATAAACAAAAAAAAAAACCCCAAAACTAAAATAAGTATCTTCAGCTGCTCCTATTAAATTCTTCAAGGCCTGAGACTGAAGAAAACTGCAGTTTACTGAGCCCCGCTGGAAAATAATTAAATCCCGAGTTGTATTGGCTCCTGAATCTCCAGACTATTTGACGGAAGAATGTTTTGCCACCACTTAAATAGCTGTGGATCCCTCACAAATGAGTATGTACAGCACATGGATTGAGATTATTTTAGTAATGCATCTGGTAAAGCTTAGTGTTGTCTAGGGGAAGAAAGGTTTAGTTATGGTCCATTAACTGCCTGGGTAGTCATGAGCAAACTAGGAAAATGACCATGAATTGAGGTTAATAGGATATTATTGCAATGCAACAGGTGCTAGTATGATGTATATTAACATAGTAACATCTCCTGATTATTGTGAGAGTATAAAGCACTTTGAAATTTTTCAACTATTGCACAAAGTAATATTTTATATTATTATGTCACCATTCCAGAATACCTGTCATGTTGTTTACATATGGTACAATTGAATCACAGAAAGAAATCAATCATTCAACCTCTATGGCACTGCTTTTCATCAAAAAATTTTATTTCTATTTTTAAAATTTTTTTGGCAGTACTTGAGTTTGAAGTCAGGGCCTCACTCCAGCACCCTACCACTTGACCCACATACCCAGCCCTTTTTGCTTTGATTTATTTTTCATACTGAGTCTTACACTTTTGCCCTCAGCCAGTCTCAGACCATGATCTTTCTATCTCCACCTTCCAAATAGCTGGGATTATAGGGATACACCACCATGCTTGGCCCACATCAAAACATTTTAAGAAGACTTCGTGTACCAAGAATATTTTTGCAAAGCAGCCTAGCAGTCTTCATTTTACACACATAACAGTAAAACTAGCCAATGGATTATAAATTGCACCATCATTTAACTAGTTACTAGCAGATTTAATATTGATGCTCACCTTCAGTGACTCTGATAGTCACTTCTGACATTTTAATATGCACATGACATAGTAAAAGCAGGAATTCAAATAAGATACACGTGAACAAGAATCTTAATTCTGCTTTTGTCTCCCTCAATCCAGTATCTCTACTTTATCCTTCTGTTGATTCCTCCTTTCAGCTGTAGCTAACTGCACCATTTGCAGTTTCCTGAGATACTTGCATGTTACAGCACTCTACATGTAGCTGGCATTTGATATTGTCAATCTTGTTAATTAAGGTTAACAGAATTTATAGATGGCTAGTTACATAGTCTAATTTGAGAAGAACTAGAAAGACCTTTGCCCCCAAACTTGTAACTTCATTATTTTCCATAGCACTTGAAGTTCTACATTCAGTAATTTCCTGCTTTAATTTTAATTACTGTCTCCTTTATATGCAAATATCCACTTAGAAAGGTAACATATTATTGTTGACTATTACCAACTAAACATCAATGTATTCACAGCTATCAGAAAGCCTTCAGAACTGCATTGTCTAATACAACAGTCATTGACCACATTTTGGCCTTTAAATTTAATGAAATTAAATCATAAATTCAGTTTCTCACTCTCATAGGCCACATTTCAACTAGTGGCTCCTTATTGGACAGTGTAGATATAGATAATCACCATCACTGAAGAAAGCTTCACTGGACAACAATGTAGTAGAAAGCAGAGACCCTGAACTTTTTCAATGAACATTTCCCCCACCTCTTTGCTTTAACCAAAACTTGGTTTTCTCCAGAGAAGCTTTGTACTTCCTGACAGATTTTTCAAGTGGAGTGAATTAAATTATCCTCTATCCCTTCCCACTCCACTAATCTTATTACTCTTCCTAATAGGTGAAGGTTTAAAGTTGTGATTGAAACTCTCTTACATCCATTTTTTTTTAACTTCCAAAGTACTGGAACATGTCTCTTGCTTTTATACAAACAATCCTCTACTGAAACTTTATACCATTCCAACTTTTCTTTCTTTTCTCAGTTGTCTACATCCACATGAAATTTTTCACACCTGTTTATTTCTTACTGTTCATTTTTGATCTTGTCACTCTCTGGAGAACTTAGTGTCCATAAACATTGCCAACAGTCTAGCCTCATAATTCCTTGACCTTTTCTTTTTCCCAGTTTCAGGCCTATGGCTACACCTATAATGCATCACTTTCTAAAATTTTATGTTCAAAAATACTATTCCCAAATTATGACTTCAGTGTCTTTAACTCCCCCGATCCCTCATCCCTTATACCTGCACATACCTTGTACCTTGTCAAGATTTTTGCAACCCTTCAGAAAGTTTCTAGTAACAATGCCCTCTCTTGGCTTCATTTCCTTCACTTCCTAGTCTAAAATGTCAGTCATGTCAGTGTTTATCAACATCACCCAGAACGTACACGCCTCAATGCCTTTCTACTGCCTCACCGTAGACCTCCCCTATTTAGAGTTAATGTACCTTATTTTGTACTTTGATTGCTGAGCATTAATGGAGGAAAATTAGCAAAACTACACACTGTTATCTCCAATCCCAGCTGGGCCCTCAGTGCTACTCAGCAATCCTTTTGTGACCTTAGTAAATTCCCTCTCCTATATTCCTAGACTCATATTCCATATTTATTTTTACTTTTCTCAACTTCTGTATTCTGTTTCCATATTTGCTACTCTACTTGTACATTTCACAGAGAAAAGAGGAAGTAGGAAGTTACACAAGGTAAATTTCTCCAACCTCAGTTCAACCAAAGGTACTTGATTCCTTGAGTTTGAGTTTGAATGAACTTATAGACGTATTTTAAATTGTTGGTGGACCTGTATAGGACTCCCATAACTTTAGGTGGAAAACGTATCTTCAGTAGGTCCTTAATGGAAAAGAAAAGGCAGTCCAACCATTATAATTCAGCCAAAAATTTCATCTTGTCATTGCAAAGAAACACATGCCAAAGATTTTTAAATGTTCTTTAAAGACATATTTGTTTTGACAGCCATTGGAAAGTTGGAGAAAAAGACTTGATGCTTTCACTCTTATTTTTCTGATATTCTAGTTTTAAGCTATTAATTAATATTAAAATGTGCATCTATTGCTAAGAAAAAAAGTGACATAGTGACTGTATATAGTTCTGCAAATGATAGTCTTCTTAATCCATTTCAGAAAGTTACTAAACTAACCAAGCTTTCCATCTGACTCATTTTCCATTAAATGTCCTCATGAGCCCCTTCCACATTCCATCCCCAGCCACACTCTTCGTAACATCAAAGTTTCTTATGAAACATGGAAAAGCTTTGAAAACATGTAAGTCATTAGCAATGGCCATTTCATCTGTCCCAAGTTCCTAAACAAGTTTCTCATTATTCAAAACTGTAAGAAGAAATTATACTTTGGCAAACAAGAAAGGGAGCATATTTCTGATCAAAGGAGTGAGGAGTAGAGAAAGTATTGCAGAGAAAGTGACTTCAAAGCATCTTGGCAGCAACCTGAACTACTTAATGCACTAGGTAGTTTGCCGAGCTTGGAAAGAAGAAAGATGTGTAGTGAGTGTACCCTTCTACGGAAGATGAAGTTTGGGAGTGAGACAGGAAGGGTCAGTGTTCAGAATTGAATTATTAGTAATGGAAGGATGTGGAGTGGGCTTAATAAAAATTAAAAATGATGACTGAATACCACTGAAACCAAAGACAATCGCAACTTATGTCTACACAAGAATATCAATGAATGAACTCACTTGAGTTTCTTTTATTATTTTATTTTCATAAAAAATGATTTCTTTTTTAAACTCATTTGTACATTCCTATGTCTCAAACTCATGTGTTCACATCTTTTTGTATCTTCAACTTACACATCTCCCATTTTAGTTCAAGAATTAAGACTCTTTCAATATTTTTCAAGTACAGCTTCCTCTAGTCAAGGTAAGAAGACTTGCCCAAGTTAACAAGCAATTATTCTTCATAAGAGAGGAATAAAAGATACAATAATAGCCATTATTCATTGAAAATTAATATACATTACACATTCCTAAGAGGTTTACATGTATTTTCCCATATAAGCCTCACAACAACCCCCTAAGGTAATACTCTTATCCATAGTTTGCAGCTAGGAAAACTGAGGCACACAAAGTAGTTAAATAATCTGCTCAAATTAAGTGAACAAACCCAAACTTGAAAGCAAACAGTTTTGATTCCAGAAGCCATGCTGTTAAGTAGTAAACTCTATTGTCTCTGTTTAGGAGTTGGCTAATTTTTCTTTCATATGATAACTACTAGTGTTTGGTCAGAACACATTTGCATGTGAATGTGAGGATATCATTACTGGCAATGTCCATTGATCCTGAATATGGTGCCTGGCAAGGCAATAAGATAGACATGTAACATGTTGTCAGGTGATTTAGCTATCAATTAAAAAAAAAAAAGTAGAGCAAGTGAGAGTACTGTTATTGCTGGGAGACTGAGAAACATGAAGCTGAGTCAAAGTTGGATGTGGTGGTGTACACCTGAATCCCAGCACTCAAGAGGTTGAAGCAGGAAGATCACAAGTTCAAGGACAGTCTGGGCTACATAGTGAGATCCTGTCTCAAAAAATAAATGGAATTTTTTTTTAAAAAGGACCTGAGTGAAGTTTAGGGGAGTTATAGGTATAATAATATAAAGATTGAAATGAAATCAGAGAAATGATGCTATTACATAGAGAGATGAGTGGCTAGAGGCAAGGGTTACAACAGAGAATTGGACTCAGGTGTGTGTGGTCTGTACTATTTGTGTCACCATGATAAAGGCCAATCATATTTGGTCATTTATATAAAGTTGCCCACTTGAAATTCAAACAGGAAAATTAAAATCCTATAAGTCTGTCACTGGGGTGACAGAAGTTTCATTAGAAATCATTTATTTAGCTCTCACCAGAGGTTTGAAGTGTTATCTGATCCCATTTGTCAGGTATTATTTTTCACACTGGAATCAAGAAAAATAATTTGATAACTCTGACTTGAAAAATAGATACTGTAAAAAGTTACTGCCAGTTTTTTTAGCTTATTGGTGTGAGCCCAAATGCAGAGTATAATACTTAAAGTTCATTTAGGTAAAAAAAAATACTTAGAAAAGTTCTGCATGCTTAAAGACTTTTTTACTTGAATATTAAAAAAAGAAAAGCCAAAACAATTGCTTCAATGTTAAAATGACCCAGACATCAATTTGTGATTCAAGATAATTTATTGCTAGAAATTCTGGAGTGGAGAACTTCAGTATTGTGGTATGTAGCTCCCCTTCTCAAACCTTCCTAAGTTTTACCTGGTCTTCTGTTCTAATTCAAGCCTTACTTCTTACATAAAGCTTTTGCTGACTTGCTCATATATACGGAACTTCCTTGCCCATAGTAAGTAATCAATTAATAAATCTTCATTGATTGTATTGCCACTCCTAGAAACCTATGTGCCAATGGTTAAAGTAAAAATGAAAGAAGATGAAGAAAGTCCTAAAGTAGAATTTTTGGTACACTTGCACATCTGAGAACTTAGGCATCCAGGTGTGGTGGTGCACACTTATAATCCTAGCATTTGGAAGTATATAATAGCAGGAGGAATGAGAGTTTCAGGCTACCCTGGGCTGCATAGTAAGTTTGAGGCCAGCCAAAGTGGCATAGTGAGACCCTGTCTCAACTGAAAAAACAAACCAACAAAATAAGACAAAAAAAAAAAAACTCTCAAGCATCTAACAGAATCACAAATTTCTTTGAAATTTCGGGTGACCTGTCTGAACATATTTTAGGGCAATTAAGATATTATAAATCATAAATTAGATCAGTTAAAGCTTAGTCCTAGTATACACAGTTTTATTTTCTGTTTCACAGTGAAATGAATACATAATAATGCACATATAGACATATATATGTATATGTGTATATATATAAATATATATATGAGAGAGAGAGCATTCTTGTTGACTGCATGCTATCTAGTAGATCAAAGTTTAGAATCAGTTCCACATTCTGTCTGCATCAGTCTATTGATTTTAATGTCTAATCAGTAATTCAAAAGTCTATATTCATTTTATGGTATGGGTCTATGGTCCAGCATAAGGCAGAACTTTTTCTTTTTAAAAGTAACAATTTCTAAATGCCTTTGCAAAAGCTAAATTTTTTTAAAGAGCTTTGTTGTCTCACAGAACTTACCATTAATGAATTGCTTTGAGTGATAATCATGAATCTGCTGGGGTTTTGTAATCTTAAAGAGTTAAAATTAATTTTATGTTTTGTGTCTTGTTGGTAAGTTTTTCCAGCATTTTTGGTTAGTCACTGACTCCCAGAAGTTTTATAGGCCCATTTGTTATATTTTCAAATGCAGCTGAAAATAGATTCACAGAGAAGTTGATGACTTTATTCGTGGGGGAAGTAAACAGGAAGAATTTGGTATTTCTTCAATAATTTTTTTTAAGCCCACAGTTTAAGAAAACAGAAATGAATAAGTTTCTAATCGTTTCATCATGTTTCTAAATCTATTCAAAAACTCATTATGCAGAAGGGGAAGAATTAATGATGTATGGTAGAATTAAATGCCTGAAAAACTACTCATTGAAATCACGACCTTTGTTGTCCAATTTTTATTGAAGTTAGCAAGTGTAGATTCATTAGTTTGAGTCATGAGAAGAGGTTCATTACCTTCTTCTCTTTGAATAACTGTCTCTCTCAACTTTTTTTCTGCTTCTACTGCCAAGCCTCAGCCAATTCTATAAGCTTTAATTAAGTTAATCTACAAAATTCGCTATCCATATTTATCTTCCAAATTAGTCAACTATAAATTGACGATGAATTTAAAAAATTGTAAGAATTATAAAACTCCAGCAAGTATTTGTTAAGGGCTTAGTACACCTCCAACACTTTCTTAGATGCTAGATAAGTGATGAACATATTATACAATGTTCATCTAAAGAAATTAATAATTAGTAGATGAAAAGGGCAATTCTATGTAATAATATAGTTTTATAGTTTATGGAGCAAGCAAGATTGATTTTTCTCTTTCCTACTATTCCACTCAGAATAAATGAAGGAAAAATGGATCATTATTTGCTTATCTTAGGTCTCAGATTTCACAACCCTAAAATGGGAGCATTGTGTTAGATAATTTTTCTATAAAGATCCTTTAAACTAACATCTTTGCCATAAACAAATACAGAATACAGAGACCAGGAGGTTAAATTGCTTATTTCCCAAAAATTACAGATCATGCGAAATAGATATATGCATCATGATATTTGTTGTGCATGATTTACCATATATTAATATATTAATTCATATATTAAGTTGGGAAAAGAATATGGAGAAAAGTACTACCAATCTCACCATTGAATGAGTAAAAATCTTTTTTTAATTTTGGGGGATAATGGGATTTGAATTCAGAGCTTCACACTTGCTAGGCAGGCACTCCACCACTTTAGCTATTCCACCAGCTCAAAATTTAAAAGTTAAAAACATTCAAAGCCTGAGATATTGTTAACACTATTTTCTTGGTACTTACTAGGTATTGTATTGAGTTACATCAGTTCTCACATCTGCCAGGTATGGTGTTAAAGGTTTTATAGGTATCATCTCACTTTTTAATTTGCCTTATCTTTCCTACCAGATTATAAATTCCCATAGACAAAGAGCATATTTTACTCATTTTTATAACCTGAACTACCTTTTGAGTATATTATTACACTTTGTGGGTTCTTTCAATATGAATTTGCTGAATAATTAATTTGTAAAGATTCCCAAGCACTATGGAAAGTGCTTTTAAGGTGCCAATTTATAGTTAAATGATCTGAGTTTTAATTTTTTATGAACCTCTATATCCTTGCCTGTTAAAAGAGGAAATCATGAGCTGAAGGTATAGCCCAGTGGTAAAGAACTTGCCTAGCATGCATGAGGTCTTGGATCCAACCCTCAGCAGTGGAAAAAAAAAAGAGCTAAGTGGTAGTAGAAACTATTAGGAAGAATCTCAAAAATGTGGCTATGTTAGAAAATATGCAGTAAACTCAAGTATAGGAATTAACATAGTGAAAGAAACCTTGCTTGACTAAAGTATAACTGGATAGCTAGCCTTCCAATTTATTCTACACAAAGTATAGTGATATTTCTGCATTGCTTTATTCTCAGAAAGACTTAGGCAAAGCATTTTGATTCTTAATTTAGCCTTACTTTTTAAACTTCTGTATATTTATGGTAAAGTATCTATCACAGGATCTACAAATGCTACTAAAATATAATTATCATTTTTTCTCAATATGAATAAAGCCTGGTTTGATTTCCTTTTCAAGAGTGCTTCAACTTACTATGACTTTTTTCCCTTTTGTAACTATTAGCCCTAATCTTGTTCACATTTAGTGTGATGTCTGGAGCCTAGATAACAGAGAGTAACTTCTATGTTTCCAAGTGTATTTTAAAGATTTAAATCTAAGGTACATATCAATATTATATAATATAATATATATAACATATATGATATAAGGTAGCAATATTTGTGTTAAATGCAAATATTGGAAAATACTTTTTTTTCAAGTGAAAACTCTAACTAGTATGAAGAGGTCCCATTCTTCATAAAAAATTTGGTGAAATATTGAAGTATTTTATTCTAAAATCAGCTCTCAATGAAAACTTTTAAGTGGTGATTCATTAATATCTTGCCAGATATTAATGTTGTCATTTTTAGTTTATGAATGAGCTTCACAACTGGAAATATTCTTGTTCCTTTAAAGATATTCTTAGGGTTAATTATATGTGTGTGTGTGTGTGTGTGTGTGTGTGTGTGTGTATGTATATATATATATATATATATATATATACACACTATACTATACTATATATATGCTATTACTTTATAAAAGCTTCAAAAGTAAAGAAAATTCATGGACAAATATTCACCCAAGGCCTTTAAATAAATTTCGTAAAATCTTTTTCATCACTGTATTGAAACTTTTCTTCTAGGATGAGTATTCAATTTCTTGCTTTTATATTGAGAACAGCTTTGAGTTCTGGGGGGTGACCCCAAGTGGTAAAAAGGAGAAAGGGAAAGGTCATTTATAGCTTGTTCATGACTCCTATCAGTGCTCCCTTTTGATTTCTAATTACTTTCCCCAAAAAATAGTATTCAGAACTCTTTTCACTATTTTTAATGAATCTAAAGCTATACTATGTATGTTGATATAAAATGATTTCAAAGGAATTATTTTTGTCCTCAGTCACCTGCTCTTGACCTCTTTGAAGAAGCAAATAAATTTCTATCAACATCATCACTGGAGAAATATTTTTTTGAACCTTGGCTGTACCTCACATTGTAAAAACATGGCCTACAATATAGCATTTGTCCTTAGAGTAACAGAACTGTCAAGCCAGATTCCTGCATGGTATGATTTCTACCTCTGTGGAATTTACATTTTATTTAGTAAAATGAAATATATTGACACACAACAAAAATCATGATATTATATAATGAAGTTCCAAGTTGTATTTCATGTACAAATGGAGAAAGAGAAGTAATTAAGAGAAATTTATTGAGCTAAGTAAGAACTGAACTGGAGCATGAAGAAAACCAGTATATGGATTGATATAGAGGAAGAAAAGGTAAGATTTCAAAGAACTGTTACACATTCATGTTTCACAGTGTGATGAAAGATATTTTAGGAACTAGTTAGTGAAGGTAAGAAAATGACTTTTGATTTGGAAATATTTAAAATAATGTGGACATACATCATTAGGTGTTCTTTGGATAGCTGGAAATAAGATATTTGATCTCCAAAGATGGGTCATTCATGGAGGTAAAAGAACTTGGAGCAATTCATTCTATGTTGATTTAGCTGAATTTCCAAATTTTGCAAGAGAAGGTTGTGGAGAGAAAAGAAATGGAGCACCAAAGATTAAGAATTGATTACTTAAAACTTTGGAGAATATGTAAGGATCTTAAAATATTTATCTTAGAATATTCAAACAACACTTTCTTTTTTTCTTCCTAGTTTTATACATTATTATAATTCAGTGATTAAAGTTCTGTTCTGTGCAACACTGAGTGCTTCAGAACCTTCTGGAAGAGAAAACAACACTTAGTTCTGATCTCTAGTAGTTTTGAGTCTGGTCAGTGTCTGGAAATCCAATATATGAGCTCTACATAAAAGAGTCTGCAGAAAACAGTCACTGTTCAAACTAGAGAAAATTCAGGGAGTACATAAAAAAGATATTGTATAGGTTGAAAATACTGATATTGCTCCAAAGACTAAAGAAGGAATAGCTATTTGAACCAACTCGCTCAGATGTCATTTTCACTATCACCTATAGGCATACCAGTTAATGTCCTTTTTTACTGACTCAGATTTTCTGATAAGACTTTTGTAAAAGAAAAAAAAAATAGAAAAGAATAAAAGAAATCTCTTTGAGTCTGAACTCATTCATTCTCAATCCTTTTCATATGCTCGTAACTATTTAAAAAATAAATCAGGAAACAGGAATTGAGCACCTTCTGTGTGTTAGTTTGCTTAAATGCATTAGTTTGCTTAAATGACGCAATGGAAGTAGTAAAATTCCTACAAGTCATGTTCATTTTTATTAGCAAACCCTTAGATATCTGAATTATACCTTGATTTATGTTAGTTAAGCAAGTAACTAGCTTTAGATTACACTCTTTAATAAAAATCAATTATCTGAAAACCTTGTGACTATCAGTTTCCACAAGAATCATTCATTTTTATTAGATTGTCTTTAGAAATATTAGCAAAGCACTTTATAATTCTTTAATGCATGGATGATATTATGAAAGCAACCACACCTGAAGTACTAAGTATCCTAATGAAGCAATAGAAATAAAATATGCTGATTGCATTTGTGAGTGACTTAATATTGCTTATGTTTTAAAGATGATTAAATTAAGATTTCAGGAGGGTCCTTAACTCACTTCTGGTCACACAGCTACTTATTGGTAAAGCTGTAGAGAGAGCCCAAATCATCTAACTCTGAATTCACATTCTTTTCCACCTTGGTCCACTGCCTCTTAAAGAATATGTGGCATTTAAAATAAAGCTTTCAAAAATTTGAGAATCATGTCATGCTTAATAAATTCAGAATAAACAAACTGCATTTGCACTCTTGACTTCACAAAAAAATTAGAAAGTTAACACAAGTATGTGACTACTTTGAAGATTATGACTTTTATTCTTACTGACATAGGTAGAAGATACATATTGTATACATTTTGTGTGTGTGTGTGTGTGTGTGTGTGTGTGTATGTGTGTGATCACAACAGGAGAAAGAAACATATAAAAGGCAAACAAATGTAGTTCTTCAGGTTTAAGTTAGACAACTGACTAGTTAACAGGCCACAGGCACTTATTCATGTTAGTTTTTCTTAATTTGAGTAACTGAATTCTGAAACAGCTCAAGGCTGGACACTTCCTTTCTATAAATTACATCTCTTAAAATGTACAAATGAAAGCATGAGTCACTAGCTACAGAATTCCAGCTCTAATCCATTATGTCACTTTTATAAGGAAACAAACCAGTGCCCTTGATGTGGTTCTGAGGACAATGACTCTGTGAACTACAGAGTATGTGAAAGATGAAATCATAACATGAACAATGAAATGAACTCAATGGGAAGATCTAAAAGGTAAAAAGAAATTCATGGAATGAAATAATTTCTTTCTGTGACTCTTTTTCATTATTCATTTGCATGCACAGCTTGCATATACTGGGTTAATCTGAAAATAAATTGAAACATTCACATATCTTCCTATCAAATTGTGAATAGTTAACTTTCATTTACATGTGCATGAGAAGAGACAGTGATGAGAAGCAAAATGCACAGCCCAAGATCATTTTCAAAGTATATTTTGATCAGAGGTTTAGTTTCTATTTATTTAACCTTTTGTGAGAACTTTAAACTCTAATATTATGGAAATAGTTATTAGTATTTGCTATTCCATCTCATAAATACAGAGGAGAATATCTGAAGTAGGAGGCTGAGGGAAGAAATCATGGTTCCTTCTAATGAAAAAGGGAGAGAAAGTGAAAGGAATTAAACAATATTGAGCATCTGCCACCTCCTGGTCTGCATTTGACAAATGATAGAAGATAGATGATAGATAGATAGATAATAGATAGTAGATATATGATAGAGAGATAGTAGATAGATGATAGATAGATAGAATTTCATGTAACTAAATAACCACAAGAAATAGGAAATGGAAACAAAGAAAAGTTAAATCATATCCCCAACCACATAGCTAATAAGATACTGAACTAGAATTCAAACCCAGTTCTGACTATGAAGATAGTGTGCACTTTTTTCATGGCATCTTGATGAACAGCTTAAAATTTCAAAAATGTGTCAAATATTCATGGACAAAGCATACTCTCAGTATAACCTTTATTTAGTCCTTGACACGGTTTTCAAAGAACTAATTGGAAGACAAGACATTTTTCATATATCAGTTTCTACAAATATGTGTAATGTTTAAGATCTCAGGTCATTTTTAAAAGTGAGACAAGAACTGTTTACTAATACAATATGGATGTGAAAATATGCAAAATTACCTAATAATATTAGTCATGAAATAGGAAAATGTAAAAAATAAATCATAATATTTTTTTAAATACCAGACATAAAGTGGCTCAAGTGGTAGAGCACCTACTTAGCAAGCCCCTGAGTTCAAATCCCAGTACCACCAAAAAACCCCTAATTCTTCAGAGATAAAAATTCCAGACAGATTCATCTTAAGTTTCCCAGGTCACATTTCCTTGAAATAAAAAGGCAGTTATAATAACAGAAAACATATTTCTGCATAGACCATGAAATTCCTCTCTACCTTTCTTATAACATAATAAATGACTCTTTTAATCTTGCTTCATACAAAATAATTGTATATTTTCATAATTTAACAAGCTGTAATCTAAACATGGCACCTGCATTTTAGATTCAAAACATTAAAGTCAAACTTTAAAGATCCATTTTATTTATTTTTCCAACTTACAATTTTTTCTGTTATATGACTTCACATTAATAATATATTTTGTATTGAATTTTTCCTATGATTTTATAGTGAAACTTGTCATTGTAATTGAGTAAATATTGTGGCTAGATATTTCTTAATAAAAATAAAGCATATCAAATATCTAGCTGCCATCTAAGAGCATTTTAAGAATCTCTTTTCAACTACTATTTAGAGCAAAAGCATAAAATGTATTCAGAAACCATCATTAGTTTTTTACTCAATTCTGAATTCTTCAGCTTTAACTATTTAAAAATGAAAGTCACTAATTGTATATATGCTGGTACAAGTTAAACAAAAACAGAATTGAGAGGAAAAGGTAGGTTTGCATAAAAACATGCAGAACCCTCCAAAATAACTTTTAATGAGTACCAACTATGAATAGAGAAGTTAAAATGAATTATCAAATACAGTTTTTACCCATGACAAAGAAGATTTGGGGATTCATTGCCCATTATTGAATGCTTATTAGAGTTGACATCTTTTGAGCACAGAACTTACTAGAACATATGGATCAAGGCTAATATCAGTAAGTAAAAAGAGTCATCTGAAACAGAAAAGATTTCATCATTCTGCTTAAACATAAACAGTGAATACTTGTTGATGTGAGAAAAGACCAAGATAAAAAATGACCTTGAGTTGGGCTCTGGTGGCTCACGCCTGTAATCCTAGCTACTCAGGAGGCAGAGATCAGGAGGATTGCAGTTCAAACCCAGCCCAGGCAAATAGTTCAGAAGACCTTGTTTCTAAAACCCCTATCACAAAAAAGTTGGCCTGGTGGAGTGGCTCAAGGTGAAAGCCCCAGTACCAGGAAAAAAAAAAAAAAAAGGCCTCTTGATGTATCTTATTCAATTAAAAAATAATTGCATAATGCTTTATTTGTCATAACTTCAGCTTTTCTTTTTAATGTCTGACTCTAGCCTCCACATCGCTATAAAGTGTTGGTGCATTTTGTATACACATGAAGAGCATTAGCTATAAGAGTGTTATTTTTTAATTAAAATTCACTTTCATGAATCTCAGATGTATAATTTTTTTAATATTTTTATTTTGTAAAATTAATGTATTTCCCTTGTACTTTACAATAAAAATCAGGCTCTTTCAAAGTTGTTTTAAGATCTTATTTTTCATCTGAAGTAACGGATTCAACCTCAAATCATTTTTAAATTTGTATTGAAATTGAATTCACATACTATATAATTCACCCATTTTATTATGTACAATTCAATGGTTTTTAGTATACTCATAGAGTTGTGCAAGCACCATCACGATTTAGAACATTTTCATCATCCCCCCACAAAGAAAACATATACCCATTAGCAGTTTCTTCCCATGTTGACAATAATGGCGCTAATAGATTTCAGTTCTTACTGCACCCTTAAGCTTCTGTTTCCCAGGGTCATGGTCCTACCTCAAGTCTAGCTTGAATTCTCCTTCTGGTCCAACCTCCAATCAACATGAACCATAAGATCCTAACCAATCAGATCATGCCAAGTCTCACTGAGGGGTATTTAAGCCCCTGCCCCTCTTTCTCTCTCTCTCTTTTGGCTCTCTCCTTCTCCCACCCAGCAATAAAGAATCTCTTGGCCAGATCACTCTTCTCCATGTGGTCACTTTTGGGGCCTACACCCCAAATATCCTCCACTCCCAGCTATAGGCCAATTTGTTTGAAATCTACAAACCTTTAGCAGACACACTTGCTGGGATATCAGAAAGACAGGGCAGTATTAAGAGGAGTTGGCAAGTAAAAGAAAATCTGTAGCCAGATTCAAGCAATAGGGTTTTGATTTATCTTAATTTTTTCACACTTGTGAATGTAAATAGTGTATCTGAGCTTCTTTCATCTTTACTTTCTTATTCAATTTTATATTAGTACTCTAAAATCATTAGAAAAGGAAGTCATCCTCCAAGCACTGCTATCCAAAATCAATTGATCAGGAAAACCTAAGTTTTGAACCCAGGAAAGTTACATTTCTAATGCAATTCTTTCATTTTTTTTTTCCATTCTATCCAATCAAGACTTGTCAAACATGACTCTCCTGCCCAGAGAGAAAGTATTTACCTTAAAAACATTTGTGTACATGCTATTTGCTATTAAATGTCATAAGAATCAGTTTATTTTCAAACTCTCTAACATGGAAAAAACTTCTTTAAAATTATATCTATCCAAGGGATTTTTATGAAATAAAATTGCCAGTCGTTCTGATTGGCTTTGTATTATTCTTATGTCATAGCTGTATAATATAGCACAAGAAATTTTAGTTGCTATACATTGTAGCTGTCATTACTAATAAAAAACATATAAAACTAAAACTAAAAGCTGGGCCTTCTACCTAAAATGTGGTATCTGTTACTTAACATATTTCTCATTAAAATAATAAATCTCATAAAATCTAATAAAATATGTAAATATGTCCTATTAATAGCATTCCTAAATACAGGTCTCAATGTTTTTTGCTGAAATATACATGCTCTATACACACCGGAAATGTTTGTCTGTTGTCCACATTGTGCTAAGGAGGAGGAGGTGATGGGCAATGCCCTACTGGAAAGATGAAGTTTTAAAGAATACATGATAACCTGGAGAGAATGTTAAGATTTAAGTTAATAAATTAACATAGTAAAGCAAGGGAATATATGTGCTTAAATAAAAGATTCAATGAGATACAACAAAATGTTTTAAATAGAGTGTGGAAAAAAATGCAGAAGGAGGAGAGTCTACTGTATGATTGTATTTATATGAACTTCAGAATTGGTCAAAACAATCCATAATGATAGAAGTCAGAAAGTGGTTTGAGGGAGGGATGAAGGAGCAGGAGGATGGGAATGGTTTATATCTTCATTGGAGTTGCTATTCTACAGGTATAAACACATCAAAATTGACCAAATTTTACAGTTAAAAAGAGCACATTTTATCATATGTAAGTTATACTTCATGAAAGTAGATTTCTTTTCTTAAAAACCCAAATAAGCAGTGAAAGGTACCCTCTGGCCCATCTGTGGTCAGTTTTTAATCCTGAATGGAAGAAGATCCCTTCTTTATAACTAGTAAGATTCCTCATGAATATCCAGAGAAGTTCATTAAGCTCGTTTGTAATGCTAGGATCTCCTCATCCATTCATTGCTCAGGATTGAGAACTGGCATTTTAATGATGATTGAGCTTTAGATAGGCATTTCTTTGATAGGCATTGCACTTTAAAAGCCTGTTTTTTCACAGTTAGTTCAACTGAAGGAGAAATAAAGGCAACAAATTTACCCATTAAATTTTCACTGGCTTCTTACTTTTAAAGCACAATTTTGAATTCAAACTACTGTTTTGTAATGTCTTTCTTAGAGTAGGCTGAAAGCAAAAGAGTAATAATTTTTGAAAGAAAGTTGGGAAAAAAATCTGTCTTGAACAATCACAAAATTACCTGTAATGTCACTTTATAAATCAATGACAGTGTCAAAAATAATAGGATTGCACTTGCAAAATTTAAAAATATTCTGTGCACTATTTTTATAAGAGGGAATTGCAGAGTGTTTAGATTATTATGTAGAACAAGGTTGTGATCAGAGGCATCTTTATTTTCTGTCTTGAGACACTGTCATACAAAGAAGAAAAGTCAGACGAGATCGGGCGAGTTCAGGGTGGTATGGCCATAGACTAATACAGAAATCTTAAAGCAACAGAGGTTATCATAAGAAGGGGATCAGTAATCAGGGTAAAGATCAGTTAGAGATGAATCAACATGGGTCATAACACGTGTACACGGAAGCAATGCTAGGAATATTTCTGTATAGCTATCCTCAACTCAACTAGCAAAAACGCTGTCTTCCTTATTAGGCTTGTGTCTATTCTTCAACAAAACTACTCATAAAGGTAGAACAGGACTTGCCTGGAACTGAGGGGGGAAGGGGGAGAGGGTGGGGGAGGGGGGCAGGGGGGAGAAATGACACAATGTATGCACATGTGAATAAAAGAATAAAAACAGTTAAAAAAATTTAAAAAAACAAAGAAGAAAAGTCAAAATCGTGGAAATTTAACAAATAGTTGTTTAGTAATGTGGAGAGAAACTTGAATATGACTAATACTAAAATGCATCTCAAACTTATAGATAATTACCTTAGAGGAAAAAAATAGGAGAATGTCGATAGATAGAAAATATTAATGCAAATAATGTCATGCTTAAGAGGGAGAGATAAATTGAAAAGAGCTTTGATTTTACTTAAAAGTATTCCATATTTTTCAAAGTTAATATTTTACGAATCTACACTAACACATTAGAGACACCAGAAAAGTATTTTTATTTGATAAATCTTGGGGAATACTCTTTAAAAATTATCAGATTGGGTGATTTTTTTTCCCCCACAGCAGGAAGGGAGGAGGGATCCACAATAAGTAAATCCTTTATGACAAATGGCATAATCACAATCACAGCTCACTTTGTTCTAACTTCAGTAGTCACAGGTGACCACTAGGGGGCCGTAATTCTGTTTACAGCAGTTCTGTGGCCATGACTGTTTAATTCCTTCTAGGGGTACTTGTACAGTAAGGAAAAATTGGAAGCTATATCAGATAGAATGAACCATTACTGTGTGTTGAGATCGTATTATGCTTTACTGAAGTGAGTACGACTAATACGATTAACATGGATTAGTAACTCGGTCACCAGCTTCTTCACCAACCATGGAGTCTCATCATTGCTCCAAGATTGCTAGCAATTTTGAACGTCTAGGTCATGAAACAGGTTATATCAAACCAGTCTTTACACCTTTTTTTCCCCTGGAATTTATTTTTATTTATTATAGGTGTCTTACCGTTTCAGTAACAAAGGTTTAATGTTGACCATTTATTCTCACAAAGTCATTTCAATAAATTTTTGCACTATATGAAGTGACAAGCAAATGCTGGTGCAAATTTATAAATATTACATTTATTTTCTGAAATTAGATAAAAACAGCATTTTTTAGCCACATGGTAAATAAATATTTAGAATCTGTTACAAGTATGTTAACTTATGCTAATAAGTATATGACACAATAAAATGATTTTAATATTCTCAAATATGATAATTAACATTTCCCATGTATATCTCACAACTAAAGGCCTATTATTCCATTTAATTACTGACTGGAAGTATTTGTTTTATATTTTAAGAAAATCCCTGTATTTAAAACATTTTGGTCATGTTTTACATATTTTGGGAATCTTTTGATGTTTAAAATGTTAAACATAAGCGCTATTATTACACCAAATTTATTTATAGTATTATAAAAATGTAGCTGGCTAATATTTTTTCAATCTGGCTTTTTCATTCCAAAATATGCACTGATAATTAATACCTTTATAATAATCGAGGCTGATTTGCAAATGATATTTTCCCTTCCAGAGTCTAATACTATTTTACTACCTATGGGTCAAATACCATTTAACTACTTCTGCTCTATAAATTGTTTCATATGAAATAATGGCTTTTAACTTGACATTTGATTTAGAATTTTGCATGTTTATTTAGAATACTTAACTGATATGTAACTTCCTCTTTATCAGAAGACAAATTCTGACATATCTGCTGTACTAAGCTTTGATTTTTTTTTTTTTTGCTTTTTTCTTGGTACAATTTATTTTATTTTATTTTTTTTAATTTTTTTTTTTTATTATTCATATGTGCATACAATGCTTGGGTCATTTCTCCCCCCTGCCCCCACACCCTCCCTTACCACCCACTCCGCCCCCTCCCTCTCCCCCCACCCCCTCGATACCTGGCAGAAACTATTTTGACCTTATCTCTAATTTTGTTGAAGAGAGAGTATAAGCAATAATAGGAAGGAACAAGTGTTTTTGCTAGTTGAGATAAGAATAGCTATACAGGCAGTTGACTCACATTAATTTCCTGTGCATGTGTGTTACCTTCTAGGTTAATTCTTTTTGAACTAATCTTTTCTCTCGTTCCTGGTCCCCTTCTCCTATTGGCCTCAGTTGCTTTTAAAGTACCTGCTTTAGTTTCTCTGCGTTAAGGGCAACAAATACTAGCTAGTTTTTTAGGTGTCTTACCTATCCTCATACCTCCCTTGTGTGCTCTCACTTTTATCATGTGCTCAAAGTCCAATCCCCTTGTTGTGTTTGCCCTTGATCTATTGTCCGCATATGAGGGAGAACATATGATTTTTGGTCTTTTGGGCCAGGCTAACCTCACTCAGAATAATGTTCTCCAATTCCATCCATTTACCAGCGAATGATAACATTTCGTTCTTCTTCACAGTTGCATAAAATTCCATTGTGTGTAGATACCACATTTTCTTGATCCATTCGGTCAGTAGTGGGGCATCTCGGCTGTTTCCATAATTTGGCTATTGTGAATAGTGCTGCAATAAACATGGGTGTGCAGGTGCCTCTGAAGTAACCTGTGTCACATTCTTTTGGGTATATCCCCAACAGTGGTATTGCTGGATCAAATGGTAGATCAATGTCTAGCTTTTTAAGTAGCCTCCAAATTTTTTTCCTGAGCAGTTGTACTAGTTTACATTCCCACCAACAGTGTAAGAGGGTTCCTTTTTCCCCCACATCCTCGCCAACACCTGTTGTTAGTGGTGTTGCTAATGATGACTATTCTAACAGGGGTGAGGTAGAATCTTAGTGTGGTTTTAATTTGCATTTCCTTTATTGCTAGAGATGGTGAGCATTTTTTCATGTGTTTTTTGGCCACTTGAATTTCTTCTTTTGAGAAAGTCTAAGCTTTGATTTTTAAAAATTTATTTTATATATGCAAAGTTGTCTTCCAGAGTTTATGCATAGTAGCCCCACTATGTTTCAATCATGCTTTATTTATGGAACTAGTGTACGTACCCTAAATAGTATCTTACTTATAGAGTTCTTATTGCATTTCTCTCAATGTTTGCTTTTAGGGTTACCAACTAATACCCGCAAGCCTAGGCCAATGAGCACCATCCTTCAAAATTAATTGTAAGTATGCACATAAGCATGCCTTGGGACTCGTTTTTGGCAGTAATACTCAACTATTATATTTAAGTTAATCTTATTGTTAACTTAGACTACCCCTGAGCTAGTAAAACATATGCTGTCAATGGCTTACCATATCTGAAAAAGAATGCTATTTAATTGGGAAGCAGTATTTTAATGCAACAACAATTTAAAAAAAAACTGTTAACATTTTTATTACCAAGTAATGTGTGATACAGTCACCTTTACCAAATTGTTAACCATCACCTCAACTTTATAGTAAATAAATAAAATAAGATGATATAAATTATGACAATTTTGTCAGTGAAGACAAAATGGACATTTCCTCTTCCAGTGACAAACTCTTATATCCACGGTTGAGGGTAGGAAATCCAGCTATTATTTTCTGATGATAAATTTTAGAAATGAGGTTCTCAATGGATGGGATGGGAATGTAGCTCAGTGGTAGAATGCTTTCCTAGAATGCATAAGGCCCAAGTTTGATCCACAGCACCAAAAGAAAAAAGTTGTAATGGAAGTGCCTAAGAATCTAAGAATGAGGGGAAGATGACAGACACCTTTGTTTCTTAAAAGAAAGTTATCAGTCATAAATGCTGAAAAGTACAGAATGGACAACTCCACATTCTATAGATTTCCAGAGTATGATTATTTGATTGGTAAATAGATTAAAAGTTGGGGAAGGTGGGTCAAAATTGTCTCCCTATTTTAAATACTGTGCAGGGAATTCTCAGTTAAATTAAATTGTTCTCATAGTCATATTTATGCATTTAATGCCACAAAATGTTTTTAAAATCATAGTTTTGGAAGAAGAATTGATATGATTATAGAGGCTAACTCACTTTTATAGTAAAATTTCAATATGCACTTTTAGCATAATATGAATATATATTCATTATATAAATGAAATTAAATAATACAAAAATAAAGTAAAAAGTGAAAGTCTATCAAAACTTGAGCAAGGTTAGAGATAGTATAAGGTTTGGCTTGTCTGCTACATACATTATTGATCAAAAGACAAAAAAAAATGAAGGAAACACTGATTTTCCATCCAGACAGTTGCATCAAAACAGCTGCATTAAAATATATCCATAATCAGAATGGCCAACATCAAGCTGTCCTGCTTTGTTATTTAATATCACCACTTACTGTGATGGCAAAGGTCACACTTCTTTTATTTAATATGCATTTCAAGGCTTCTTGGTTCTTTAAGCAGCTTTTCATAAGGAAAAAATTCAAAAAAGGCAACCCATAGGAGAAAATTCAGAAAGTGTAAAGTATAAAATTGTAAGGAACCCCAGCAGATGTACTGATAGTGCACAGGAAGGCACTGATTGTAAGTTTGTGTAGATCATTGTGTGCCTGCTGGTGGTTTTACTGAACTGGTGAAATAGGTTAACATGGATGTGCAGGTAAGTTACACTCTCAAGTTTCAAACAATGCTCATACAAGGCCATCACACATGTATCAATGGTGTTGTAAGCCCTGTCCTGTGGTAAACACCAAGGTCAGCCTTATCAGAATGTGAAATCAGCCAGTTCCATCTTTAGTGTCTCCCTGTCAGCACTATTCTTTCTTTACTACATTCTCTCTATTTCCACGTGCCAAATATCTACAAATCCACAATGACTGTTCCCTGCTTCTCTTTCAAGCCTGTCAATACACTCCTCTTTGTACACATGCCTGTTGACACTTGGTTCTTATCCAGCTGTCAGTTAAAAAAGATTTGATATGCGAATTTATCCTAAGGCTTGACAACACTTGACAAGCTACCCCATCCAGAGAGAAGTGCATTTTTACTTTGAAAATGTGGCTCCAGTTATTGAATCCGTGATGGGCTGACAGGGAAAATATTCCTCAAATCTCATGTAGCTGTGTAAACTCTTCGCTTACTTAACTTCTTCATAAGGCTGGCCTTGTGAGGGTATGTTGGTGAAATGAAAAATACATGTGCAACAGACTTACTGTAGAAGGTTGCAGGCTGATTATTTATTAGAAATAATGCTGTTTGTGTTAAATGTATTACTTTTTTGCTGTATATACAAAAGTATCAAGAGTTTTATTACAATACCCATACAGTTTACAACCTGATATTCTTTGAGGTTGTGGGGTTTCTTGTTTTGTTTTGTTTTTTTGTTGTTATTTTCCAGTGTTGGGAATGGACCCAGAGCACCATGCATGCTAGGCATGCTCTCGACCATACTGAGCTGTATTCCCAGCCTCTTCTTTGAGATTTTGAAATGTAGATTCCTGGTGATTTCTGGGGCTATTTTAACCTATGTAAGATTCAGTGGATCTTAAAAAATAAAAAGTTGGTAATACCTTCCCTAAAGCCCTACATATACATATACAAAGATATGTGCTATTGTGGTATGTATATCTATGATAGCCAAGTTAACAATTTAAGTAATGTATTCAATGTCTCCTGTGGAAAATTATCACTTGGACAGCTGTGTTCCTCCTGAACTGGATAAGGTTTGAGATATCAGTAAGTATTAAGGTAAACATTATTTTTCTGTAAAACCATAGCAACACTTAAAGTTCCTCACAAAAATGGTTAATCAAATGAAGAAATAGTACACATAATTGGATGTACATATCACAATAGGATTTATACTTGTTGCTCTCTTAACACCTGTATTAATAATTCAAGAATTTTTATTTTTTAATTATGTAGCTTTGTGTTGGCACAAACAAATACAACCTCAGGTAACATAATATTTTTCCATATGAGTTCTCTAATGTATAACTGAGTACTGTATCTATGTTAGAATCCTTACTTTAATAAATTTTTATTTATATTTATAAATGACCATAACAAATAAACAATATTATCTATTAATAGACAGTTTTGTTATTTCACATTGTAATTGATTATAATTTGGCTTTTTGTTTTTTTGGTTTTGGAGGTACTGGGCAATGAGGTTTAAACTTAAGAGTGTCAGACTTTTCTAGGCAGTCCCTCTACCACTTGAGCCACACCCCCAGTCCTAATTGTAGTTTATTTTACTCATGAATATTTTAATTTCCTATAATTTCACATTCTGCATGGCTTTTATTGATAATCTAAAAATATAAGTAGTCCTTTATAATAATCAGTTGAACTCAAAAGATATGGGGTTACTCAAGTACTTGCAGAAGTGTACAATTAACATAATAATAATTTTTAAAAAATCTTATCCACAAATGAATGGAGTATTGTATTTAATAATCTAATTTAGCCATGTGATAAGTTGGAAGACTGTATATGCTACATATACATTTTCACTTGGAGTAGCCTGTCCCAAAAGCCAACAAGGCTAAAAACATAATGTAGAATGCATACATTCTAGGAGGGACTACAGCACTTGGGAGGCTAAAGCAGGAGGATTATGAGTTCAAGCCTGGATTGTTGTGAGACTCTATCTCAAAAAGCAAAAAGTAAACAAATGAATGCATACATTCTAAAATATTTTAACTTTTCCAAAATAAGTGAAAGTTGCTTTATTTGGAAAGGGAAGCAACCACTTTCAAATTAGAGTTAAATGTCAATTCACACTAGATAATAACCATAAAATAAACACATATGTATGTTTTCTGTTTCTTAACATATACCATCCAAAAATATTCTTGGACTTTTAAATTATGCATTTTCAAGACATATATATCTCCTTAAATATAAAATAAAGCTATAACTTTAGTAATTACAACAAGTAAATTAATACACATAAATAAATAGATATCATGGTTAGAGAGTTTGCGGCACAAAAATATTGATTTTTCTTTCACTACTTTAAAACATTAACTTAAGCACATATTACTCTCATTTTAAAAATACCAGCTGGGCATGGTAGCACAATCCTGAAATCCTAGCTACTTGGGAGGCTGAGGCAGGAAGATCACATGGTCTAGACCAGCCTGGCAACTTAGCAGCAAGACCTGTCTCCAAAACAAAAAAGCACATAACGCTCAAATTAAGCACTGACATGTTAATGGCATGGAAGTACTTACATGCTATGTGAATCTTTGCATCTTGTATCACTTTTCCACCACATTTTACTCTTATGTGTTTCCTAACCACACACACAGCCCAGATGAGGAATTGTTAAGATTTTTAACAATGCTTTCTAAGCTATCCCTACTGCATAGGGATCCATTTAGTTTTCTCAAAATTAGTTCTGGGAATAAAACCCAGCACCTTGTATATGCTGGGCAAACTCTCCTCACTGAGCTACACCCCTCCCTGCTTCATTGGGTTTTAATTATGGAAGGAATTAAAAGTACTCTCAAACGTTGCAAGTTTCCTAGCACCACTGGAAAGGATACCATCACTTGTATAGTTAAATTAAACAAGAAACTGCATCATCCTTGAACATTTTTCTGTCTCTTGTCCTCTATAGCCAAATTTATCACTAACTCTTGTCAATGTTCCCTCCTAAATATCTTCACTGCATTTCAACAATCATTACTCCAGTTTAAATTTCATCACCTCTTGCCTGAGTACTAGAATCATTTAATCCTCCCAATTACACATTTGCACTCCTAAATCCATTCTCCCAATTTTCCTTGCTCTTCAGATAAATACCAAAGTCTGCATTGTGGTTTATAAGAAAGAACCTGATCTGGCCCATGTCTACCGCTACAGTATAATATTTCACCCTTTCCTCTCACCCATATCATGAATGCTTCAGTTGTATTGGTCTGCTTTCAGTGTCTTGAAGCCTTCAAAGCACAAGCTGAAGGCATTTCTTCAGATAACAGGGAAACCTTCCTACCCATCTGACACATCCTGTTACGTATCCTCATAGGTAACACTTTCAACCCCAGCATTTATTACAGTTGATAATTATACATTTCTTTTTGTTATTCCTTGAGGTTTGTTCTTTTCTCTATTAGATGTGAACACCATGAGATCAGAGCCAATATTAGTTTTTCTTCTATATATACATACATATATATGTATATGTATAAACTACATATATATAAGACAGGGTTTCACTATGTCACTCAGGCTGGTCTTCAACTCTCAATACACCTGCCTCAGTTCTGGGGTTACAGGCATATACCTCCACATCTGGCTTCCATATTACATTCTTAGCCTCTAGCACATTGCCTACATGTATCAATGATTCATTAAATATTTGTTGACTGAATAACTAAGTAAAAAAATAGGCATTATTTATTAAAAGGCCATTTGTGTAATTTGGGCTTCATTAGTTTGCGGCTGTTCAATTGCCAAGCATATTTTTCTACTTCCTTCCCAAAGCTATGAATATTGCAACCTGAAGAAAAATTAGAAGCTTCACTGACAAAGAGGTTTGCACATGTAAGATATCAAGTGATAACTGTGACAGCAATAACAGTATTGCCACAACTTTAAATATAATGTTAGGTATACATGCAGCCTAATACCACATTTGAATTCTAGAGTCGTGGAGAAGGCATTTTGAAAAAGTCTCTCTTGCCCTGTTTCATACTCCAAGTGCTTCATGTTCACATTTAAGACATTAAATAATCAAATCCTATCACTGTTGTGCTTTGTTTAAAAAGCAAAATTTTGACAAATAACTTATAGTATAACCTGTAAAGTATTAAGGATTATTGCTAGTGGGGCTTATATTTCAAAGTAAAAATATACAACATATATATATACGCAATATGCATATATAATATAAATGAATATATTATTGAATATGGGAAATACGTATTTAATACATATTAATATAATTGAAGTAAGATGTTATTAAGTGAATAACATGTGATGTAATGTTATTAAGTAAATTATGTGATGTAATTCTCAGTTAATATTCCCTCCTAACCAACTAAGCTTTCTTTTTTCTACTTTAATTCATATTACATTTTATTTTTGTTCCACTGAATTGCCCTTTACTATTTTGTAGTTACCTAAATTTGTCTTAAATTAAATGTGTCTACTGTTACTCATACATTTTAATATCATGACCAAAATATTAGCAAACAATTTTAAGACAGATTAGTGAGTGTTAAACTAGAGTCTGTGGCATGGTACTGTGGATAGAATCATCTGGGGATCCTGTATGCTGCAGATACTGATTCAGTAGGTCAGGGGAGGGGTCTGAGATTCTGTACAAGCTCTCAGGTGTCCATGGACTACACTTGGAGTAGCAGGGGTCAACAAACTTTTTTTTCTATAAAGAGCCAGATGGTAAATATTTTGGATTTTGTGATCTGTGTAGACTGTGTCACAACTAAATAACACTGTCATTGTAGCTTGAAGTCAGCCACAGACAGCATATAGTTGAATGGCTGGGTTTCAATAAACTTTATAAACACTGAAATTTGAATGCTTATAATTTTCACTTATTATGATATATTATCTTTTCATTCTGACCCAACTAGTTATAAATGTGAGCTCCTTTCTTGGCGCATGTGTACACCATACAAAAATAGGCTACGGTTTGTGGACCTCCCTGCTACAGCATAAAGCACCAGTGGATAACTTTGCCATGGATTTGGTTGAGGAGGGTGTGAAAGGACAGGCTCTGCAGAAAAGATTACAGTTGAGCTAGGACTTGAAATTATAGAGCTTTTCTGGACAGACAAGTGAAAAAGTAAAAAAGAAATAAGCAAGAGCATTAGTATGCTCTGTGAACTGAAAGCATCCAGTATGACATAAGAAAAACAAGACCTTCTTGGTTGAGAGGCTCAGTGAGATGGGAAATCCTTATATGCATATTGAAATAGTCTTAAATTTTAATGTGTAGTAGTGTTGGGTGAGCATGGTAAGTGAGCAGTGGGGGATGCTATTAAGTTCCACATTTTGAAATTTAAAGAAAGGACTGGTCTTTTGGGAGAGAGAAAGAAGACAGAAATGATTGAGGAAACCAGGAGAAACTATAAAGATCAGGACTCTGAAAGTGGCTACAAAGTGTTCTCAAATGAAAGCTTTATGGAAAGATTTATATAAATGATCAGGGTTTCCAAATTCATTGATGAAATGTGAAATGAGCATCATATAGCCAGAAGAGCAAGCCTGTGAAGCCATTTCTCATTGTTACCCAGCACACAGTAGATTAAAAAGGGAAGCTAAGAAGTGAGGATTAAAAATTTTAAAAACTGATCTCTACAAATGCTTCAGCATCTGCCTGACTTTGCTGGTGAGATACAGAATAGGCATACATGCTGTGAGATAAAAGGAGCACATAGGCTTTATGGAAGATGTTTCTATTCATTCTCTGGAGGTGGTAGTGAAATGAGATGATAGAATATTACATAAAAACATCAGAATTAGAAAGAATTAAAGATGGAATATCAAACACAAAATTAACAAGACCCCAAAACTTTTTAAAATTCTCTCCAAATCTCTTCCAATTTCACATCTTCATGCACCACACCCACCCCAAAAAAGACATTGTCTAGTTGCATTGGAGGTATGTTTCATTAGAATGCTGAACGGAATTAAGATTTGCTGAGAAGTTGTTATACACAAGGAACTATTTTTAAAAATTCAGTAATCTAATAAATGGTGAGTTTTTACCACCATTTAACAGACAAAGAAAGAGAGGTTGGAAAGCCAAATTTATTTATCTAGCTGTCTCTTAAAATAGGAAGTAGCTGTGGATTAAAAAAAAAGAATGAGGAATTTCTGCTTTATCCACAATAGGGGAAATGTTAGTTTCTCTTCCAGGAATATGGGAAAGATTTGGCTCCAACTCTTCAAATCAAAAACAATTATACACGAATTTTGGTTAGAAATTTTTGGGTGGTTTTAAAATACTGATTAATCATAAGAGGAAAGGGAGTATGGTTTTATTAATGAAAATTAGGAAGAATAGCAAATGTAGACATGCAATTTAACATTGAAAGGACTCATGATCTGGTTTCTCATCGAATGAAGGGAGATATTGTACACAGGTATAATACAAACTATCATGTAATGAGAATTTTCTCAATGCCAGGTATGCTGCTGCAGATAATAATTTCTATAATTTCTGTAATTTTCACAACATTCCAGTGAAAGTGGTTTTTATTAAACCAACTTAACACATGGGGTCATGAGGGCTTAAATGAATTATCCAAGATCCCCTGCATCCTATGGACTTGTCTAAGAAAAACTGCTAGTGTAAATCTTGTAAAATTAGGTGCCTAACAGGTACTTGATGCTAAACAGGTGTTAGCTAGTGTTGTCTTCTTATTATCTATTGCTATTATTGCCACTACTTACTCAACTCCTTTAAGCCTAATTTATCTCAACCATAGCTATAGAACTCAGTAAAAGCTTGTCAGAGAGATTACATAATGGACCCACATAAAGTTTTTAGCAGATAGAAACCACTTAGTAATTGTCAAAAACCCTATACATTTTCTTCTGAAAATAGTATTTTTTTAATAAGGCCAAATGAGACAGTAGATATTGATACTTTCAACTGAGTATGAACTTGTTTATCTTCAGAAAACAGTGTCTATAAAATGACTTTGGCTCAAGTGCCTGCAGTCAGGAGGTTAAAAGACCTTATGACTGAAAATACTTAGCACATACCTGAAAGTTTTTGAGTTTTTTCTACCTCTACAATACTTCCTTTTGCTATCATCCTGTAATTTGTCAATTTAAGGATTTAGACAGATATCTCTTAGTACTTGTGCACTTAACAAAATAATATTATTCATAATACTATTAACAGAGTCTAACCCATTCATTTGTGGCCCATTTCAGGAATTGTCTTTTAATAATTGAAGCAATGTTTATTGATAATGTGGAAGTATCCAATGAAAGTGTTCAATAAATGTTGGATGAAACAGTGAATGAATGACTCATTTCCATTATTTGTTATTTTTATATCTTTAAATTTTTGCAAAGAAAGCTTTCTTTCATATATACTCAACTTTGCAAATTCATTTTAAGAAAACACATCATGTTCTCCTGGATATAAAAGCACAAATGAATTGGTCTTTATTACACTTTATTTTTCACAATTATATTTAAAATTGATTTTGGTACTTGATGTGCTAACATTTAAATGCATCACACCTTCCTTACATTGCTTGTTCCTTGCTGCTTCTCTTTAATATTCACTTTGATGATTTCTGGAACTTCTGATGCCTTTAAAGTGTAAGCCAAATTTTCAGTTTACAAACAGATCTTTATGTCATTGGCTATTAGTAATCTCTGATTCTAAAAGGAATAAAAATAATCTCCATGTATCTATATCATGTCAAAGAAGCCTGATATTTCAGGAACTTCTCCAAGTTTGTCAAATAAAGGTGGAACTACAAGACACATTTTTAAAGAGAATAATTCTATGAGGAGAATGTTTGAAAGCTTATCGTTGGGAAGAGAGCTCAGGGGAGAAAAGACTATAAGGCCTATAAGGGATAAAAAACAAATGAAGAAAGGGTAAGATTAACTTATATTGCAATTGGGTATAGGAGGTATTTCTGGGCTCAACATTGAAGACAGTAGAATTTAGAATGAAGAGGAAGAGTACTAAGTTTGTGTTGGGAGGCAGTGTCTTTAAGAGGGAAACTTCACAAAAAGCTTGAAAACCAATGAATATTGAACAAGGCAGGGCTGATGAGGCCTATAACCTTATAGGGTTATACTCAGCAGAGGAGATAAGGTGGGATGGGTAAAGTGGGAAAAGATGGTAAGAGTAAGATGCTGGTCAGGGTAGATGATAACATGAATAGCAGTTCTTCCAAAGATAAACTTTTGTAAGTCCTTAGACATACAGAACTGGACTCCTTATCTTTGTCTCATAGTTACACTGTCCATTTACACCTGAAATAGGTATCCCCTACAACCAGAGGATTACATAGCCATGCCATACTAAGGTAGTTTTCTGGTGTTTGAGACTAGTGTGGTGAAGGTTTTTCCAAGCTACAACTTTTAAAAACTGACAATCTACTTAATGTCCTATCTACTGTCTAGAAAACCTTTTAGAAAAAGGTAAATTGAGTTAATCCCTTCTCAATATCCACAGGTTTGGGAAATTGATTTATATGTTAGATTCCCAAAGGAGACACTAAAGCCAATGAGACAGAGGGAATTAATAGGATTTGTGTCTAGTTTCTCTGTACCTTACATTATAATCTGTGACCTGTTCTCAGACAATTTTCTTTGGTGTCATTGCTATCCAGCATTGAATTCTGTCATTTAAAAATATTTCTTATTCTTCCTCTACAGTTCACTGACTCAGATTCCCTATGGCAGAATTATAGCTGTAAGAAGGGATATTCACTAAATTAGAGGAAGAAAAAATGATAACAAGGCTCCCTAAGGCCATCAGAGAAGGTCAGTGGCAATTTGGATGGTAGTAGTTGGCAGAATACAGATCCAGCAGCTCTGTCTTCATTATACTTTATGATATCATGCCCCAGAGAACATAAAGTTCTCAGTTTATTTTTTAGGAAAATTATTTAAATCCAAGATCATCATTTTAGACTCTTTGTATTAATAGGTAATGCATTAAGTTTACATTAAAACTGAAAATGATGTAACCTAGTTTTTAAAAAACAAATCATTGCAATTAACAAATCAAAATACCCTCTCACAAGGAAAAGATGCTGTTTAGTGCTCTAAATTATACAGAAACTTTCACACATATGCTGTAAACATCTGACTGAAAGAAGAATCCAAACTAGTAAATTCATCTTTTTTTTTCCCTTTCTTTGTGTCTATGGAGGTTATAATAGAGAATGAGTGAGCTAAAGTATCAGGATAATATGTCATTGAGTATTACCAAAATAATTATGGGGAGATATTATTTGCTCAGTACTACAAGAAATACTGGGATTGCAGATAAGTATTGACCAAGATCTCTGGCATCTTAAGTTGCTCACAATGTTAGTGATGAGATAAGTTTAATTAACATAAAAAAAGAAAAGGTTGGATAGCATTCTCTAAGCAAGAAGAATTATACAAATGTACAAAGAGGTGAGGAACTAGTGAATCTTGAATTTCAGGGAAAGATCCTTCAGGAAGTTTGGTCATCAATTGAGATGTAGTCTGTCTTCATTTTCTGCCATTATTTCTTCTATCTCACTAAAGCAGCCTATTTTTCTTTCTATGCTCCATTCGAGCCTTTTGAATCAATACTTTGCACATGGTAGCCATTCCGTAAATATTTACAGCTTGATCAAACAGGGTTTTTTTTGGAGGGGGAGGTGGTTAAATTTAGAACTTCATGCTTGTGGGGCAGGCACTTTACAGATTGATCCAGCCCTCAAATAATTTTTTCTGGACAAGGATGTAGTAGAAGCAAACAAATGAGAGACATTCTGATTTTCTATTAAATATATAGCTATCTTGAGGGAAAATTCTCTATTGATCATGATACTTTATCAAAAGATCATTGTGCCAATCTGAAGGCATAGCTTATAAATTTACTGCTTAAAGAGTGCAGTGCCCAATAGTTCCCCCTCACAGCACTGAAGAAGAAAGGTCCTCATATGAATGCTTATTGGATTCTGAAAACAGTTTTAGTGCACTGGTCTCAATTAGTCATGATCTGTAATATCAAGATTTTATAAGGCCAGTAGTTAACTTCTCAGCAGACATGTTTCTCTAATGTTTGGTATACCCAAAATTTGATGTGAATTTGCTCTCCTTTTTTAGGAACAGTATTTAAGTAGTACTGATTTTATTCCTAATAAAGACACAAGAGACCTTAATTTTTATCTCTTTATATTAAGAGGCTATTGTTTATTTAGACATGCTCTCTTAAATTTCCATCTTCCAAATAAACAAAAGTCATTAGAAGATATTATTACAATTAGTGTTTGGCAATTACATAATTTTGTTGGGACATAGACATAGAATAGGGGCACATTGTCCAAGGCAGGGATAGAATGACATTATTAGTTAAGTAAAAACTTTGGCTGGTGTATTATTTCTACTATAAAGTTGCACTTTGATATATATATATATTTATATATATATGAAAGCAATATTATAATTTAGGACCAGGGATGCTAGAATCATACTAACATACAAAATAATTACTTTGAGAACTGCAATAACTTTTCAAAACTATGGAGTAATGCACATGTATTTTTTTTAAATGATGAATTGGATGGCACCACAACTTCCTTAATGATAGTCTTCTAAAAGAAATGTAAACTATTAAAAACACACAATTAATAAATGATTAGTCATATGCTATTTTCCATCTTTTTGTATTTACATCCATCAAATGATATGCACATTCAATAGCATACCCATATTCTAACCCTTTAGCCAACAGGCCAGAAATTGATTTCCTTCCTTGGAAAAACAGAAACAAGGATTAATTTATGTTTTTCCCCTCAATTTGCCATTATTCTAGAATTTTAGGCAGGAAATATGTCCTATCATGACTCACAGATAAGTCTATGTACTTTAATTCCTGGGGAATACTTTTTTCTTCTATTCTTGAATAGGCCAGTGTTTACTTTCAAGTTGTTTTCTTCCTCCTTACTTTTTAAGACCTTTAGCCAAGAAAGGCCTAGAATATCAACCTAGAGTTCTTGTTTTGCTGACAAACTTCTTGTATTTTATTCCATTCTGTTTCAAGTGTCTAGGAAAAGTTCTAAATCTCAACTTCAGGGAAAAAAAAAAAACCACTTCCTCATCAAGGAGGGAAGGCAGGACAGAAATGGAACATTTTATACTGATTATATTAATAAAAATTTCAAAGTTTGAAAAAACCAATTATTTGCCAGAATACAAACCAACTGGATCTCTTATACGTTGCTGACAAAAGTACAAATTTGTAAAACTACTTGGAAAAGTATCAGCATTATCTCCTAAAATTGGATATTCATAATGCATATACAATGTGTTATTTTAATTTTAAATAACAAATTAATTATAACAAAGGAGCCAAGGATGGTGAACTGATAATGATAAGTCCCACACCAAGGATTCTAATTAATCCCATTCTGTGCACTTGAAGCCAGACTCTTAGGATTCAAAGGTGGCTGAGTATCAAGTAGGCATCATTTAGTAAGGCAGCATGCAGGTTAGGGAAGAAGTAGTCAGGGTATAGAGACAGGTGTGTTTTATTGGAAAAGAATGTAAACAACTTGCACCTCATTATAATGCTACTCTTTTAGGGGATCAAGATGAAATACAGCAGTGAAAAATGTATATCTAAATAATTAAATCCTTTTAGAGCCATGCTTGGCTCATAAAACTTTAATCAATGAATATTTGCTGATCTAATAAGGCAAAACATGGAAAATAATGATTATTTGCCAGTGGCTACTTGAGGTGACAGATTTTTAGTTATAAGCAGGAGAAAAATTCAGAGATAGATCAAATAGAGTTTTCTGTTTTGTACATTTGGGAGAATGTGAGCTCCTTTCAGATGCATAAGAAAGATTGTCATTGTCCTTCATATAATTCAAGAATAATGACCAACAATTTTTATCAGGAAATGTTATATAATTGTAGTTATTCAATTTCTAAGCCAACATAAATAATTAGGTATACAGCAACTTTGCTTCGGTAAGAGAAAATTATAAGAAAAGTGGAATGTAGAATTATTAGCTAAAAAGTAATTCCCAAAACTTTTAAGCAGGTTTTTTTTTTTTTTTTACAAATGGTAATTTGAAAATGAGAAAGAGAATTGCCTTTGGCAGTTTAGCTATGACAATTGCTGTTATTTGTTGAACAACTAATGTCAGGTACTGGACTGGACTGTGCAAGGTTTTCTTCAATCTCACAACAGTAGTTATTGAAGTAGTTATTGATTCCATTTAACATAACATATGAGGAGACCAAGGTCAAGAGGGTTTGAGTAAGTTTTCTGAGGTCCCACAACTAGTCAGTGACAGAGTTGGGCCCAGGCCTGCCTGATTCTCAACTCACATTCTATTTCCCTGACATTGACCCATGTGTGCAGTCACCATGTTGAATGAATCTAGCAGTCAATTCCAAGATGTCTCCACTTTCCTATTCACCCCCCTCTCCAAGCTAATTCCTCTGCACAGAGCACAGGATCTCAACTCCAGCTCTGCTGTCTACAGCACTGGCAAGTGACCCATTGGGCTCCCCCTTGACCAACTGGGCATCGAGCAGTGCAAAAGCAAATCCCTCCAAAAGCTGGGAGAGTCACGCTGTGGGCTACTCCTGCATGCAGGTGGGTACATATTTCCTGGGTCCTATGATCCTGCCTAAGAAAAGTGAGGAGAAAACAGCTCAGTAACTGCTATTCCTAGATGAAAGTTACTATGTCCATACAACTTTAATAGCAGGTAGTCAATGTTATCTTTGCTTATTATCATTATTGTTAGCTGCATTGTAGCTCTTTGCAATTTACATTAACTCCCGCTTAGATTCAGTGTTGTAGTCCATAAAATAAATTTGATACTAATAGAATGATCTAAGATTGTCACGGTGATTACATAAAAATATAAACCCCATTTAAATTTTTTGACAAATTACCCATTAAATGTTAGTAGGACAGATAAGTGGTTTTTCTTCTTCTGATGTGATGAAAATAAGACTAGTTACTTACAGATTTTGACCTCCATAAATTTTATTTTGCTTCATATTCCTACTAGGTTCCTGGCAAATGAGACTTCCTGCATCTCCTCAGCCACTGTATATGAAGAGTAGGCTTAAACGTGGTGAATTCTCTTTCTAATTCTTACTTAAAAGTTACAGCTGCATTCAAGATTCACTTCTGATCCCTTCTTCAAGATATTTTCAAATACTCAAGTCCTCATTAATTTCTCCCTCTACTATATAGTTTGTTAATGATAAGTTCCTCATTTTTTTGTATTCCTTCATCTTATTTTCTTATTAGCTAAATCAGAAACTCTTTAAAAGCAGGGAGTCTATCTTATATGTTTTAGTACCTACTGCAACACCTAGCCAGTGTCTAGCATGAAGTAGAAACTTGATAAATAATTAATGTATAAGTTAAGTTCATGCAGGTTATCTTTGAAGTCAGTCACCAGTTTTTTTTTTAAGAACAACTAGAAGAAACTTCTAGAAAATTGAATGCCATAGATTTAGCAACATATAAAATAAAATAAGGCATTTTTTAAAAACCTGGTAAATACAGACTGAAATTCACTTAAAATCTACAAAATATTAGTTTGTAAAAGATAAATCAAAGACAAGTTGTTTAAGTAAAACAACTATATTGAAGGTAGATCACATTTTTCTTATGTTAACATAGATTGTTAAGTTGTGTTCCTATGAAATGGCTTTACCAGAAAGGACTCAAGACTCATAGGGCTTACCTCAGGTCATGTTTATGTTGTGATAATTAGGCTAACATTGTAAAAGAATGTGCACAACTTGCATTTCATTATAATGTTACTATTTTAGACAATCAAGATGAAATACATCAGTAAAAAAATATATATATATAAATAATTAAATCCTTACTGATTGATATATAAAGCCAATAATTAATGATAAAGTATAATGACTTCTCTATACAGAATTTCAGGATATATTTTTAAAATGCATTGTTCTTTCAAATATCACCTTTATTAACACTACTGGCCCAAGGGTAAAAGGAATTTGAATGTCAAGTGCCTAAGTGGTAAAAAAGGAGAGAAGACAGGCGATGTGTCTTTATGTAAACCTCCTTGTCTTGAGATTCAATACTGCAAGGTATAGTGCTCATGTGACCTACTAACCTTGTGAATGAGTGTTTTATGATAGTTTTATTTTCCCTTTATTGTTTTAATACAGAAAACATGTTGTTTGAATATCCCCCAGCCCACAGCCATGCACACAAATATACCACTGATAACAAGATGTGAGAATACAGTCTTTTAAATAGATTTAAATGAAAAAAAAACTTTACTTCTTAATATAGTCTTACGGCTTGTCTTAGAGGTCCATGTGGGTAGGTGAGAATCTGTCAGCATGTCATTTCTCTACAGTTTTCCTAAGGGCAACATGCAATTTTGTTTCCCTTGCAATTATTTTTTTTTCTTTCCTGCGGTCTACTTTAATTTCATTGGAACTTTGAGGATGAAATACTATGATTATTTAGATAATCTCTTAATATAAAACAATTTTGTGATAGACTATGAATTCTCTTTGCTACAAACATCTGCCTATAGTTGAATGAAGTGTTATTTAGTACAGAATGTGGTATTCAACAGAAAAAGCAATTTATCTAAGAACTGCATCTTCCTTGTTGCATGTACCCTCTTGCTAGCTTGCTCTATTTGTATTGCTTATTTGTTTTTTGTTACTGTCAAGATAGCAAATTTCTATCTGGAACAGATGGTGTAACTGCCGTTGTTCAAGTGCTTAAAATTCATTCTGTTGTAGGGTATTTTTATCATTAAGCCTCTCATTTAGCCACATTAATAAATTGAATCCATGGACTGTTCTATTTGGGATATCTAAACCTTTGTTACATATAAGAATATTAAATATATATAATTTTGATACTATTAAAACTCGTTAAAAAAAAAAACTTATTTGAATCTTCCTTTTTGAAACAAGGTCTTTCTATGTTGCCCAGGCTGGCCTTGATCTCTTTAGTTCAAGCAATCTTCTTGTTCCAGCCTCCCCAGTAACTGCAGGCATGTGCCACTGCCCCCGGTTGTTTGATTATTTCATATCAGAAATCAGTGTAAAGATTTATTTCATTGAGATGTTCAAAGGCATTTTCTCTATATAGATAGACAGAGATCTATATAGTATGAGAAATGCTATAAAATTTTAGTCATTACTTATACATGAAATCATCATTGACTTGTTTTCTTTACAAATTCTTCCATAATTTATCCCAAAAGAAATTACAAATCATGATATGTGTTCATACTTTTTGAGTAAGGTGTTGAAATCTAAATCTGTTTTTAAGCTGCAAATTTGGACCTTTTAATCCACAGGTCTTAACACTATCTCCCCAAACCTACTTCACATAGAAAGTCATCAGATTTCATATTTTACCACCAAGAAGGAATTAGAGACGATGCCAATTTTTTGACTCACAGCTATATTTTCAATATTGGAATAACTAAAACTAGACAAAAGTTTTCCATTTAACTTTAGTCTTACAGTTACCTACATACTTTGTGAAAATATTCATAACTTTTAAATAAATTATACCTATATATAAGAATTCAATAAATAAAATTCCACAACTAACCAAGGATTTTTAGTGTTTACAATATCACATAGCTAGGAAACTATACAATTAGCATTGGAATGATTCAAAGTGAACCCATGCTAAACAAGTCCATTACAATTAAGGTGGCCATACATTCTAGTTGATCCATTATTATTGATAAAGATTTTTTGACTGTCAGAGTATGTTCATGGGCTGGTGGAAGACTCAAGTGGTAGAGCGCCTGCCCAGCAAGCATGAAGTCTTGAGTTCAAACTCCAGTGCCACCAGAAAAATTTTTTAAAAATTATATTTGCATCCATATAAACCCAAGGATTACATGCTGACATATATAAAAAACAGTACACAAATATCCCTTACCTGGCAGAATACAAAACATTAATAGTATGACACATATACATGAAATCATTGAAAAAATAATCTATTTTTTATTTCAAGAGCTAATTTTGTGGTACAGCCAAAAAACACTGTGGGAATTCAGAGAAGAGATAAATAGATGGGAACTAGTTGGGTAAGGTTAGTTTGATGGAATTGCCCGATTAAAGGGCATTGCAGGCATGAAGTTGAGTAGAAAAAGTTATAGGGATTGAAATTAATATAGTCCACAGCTGATCAGCCATTTGAAAATAACTGAGTATAAAGAAAGGCATGGTAGGGCCTACCTTGCAAGTGCAAACCGTGAGTTCAAACCTCAGTACCACTGGGGGGAAAAAAAAAGAATAACAGATAAGAACTCAGAATTTCTGTTCTCTCATCCTGGCTCTGTCACTGGTTAACTTTATGTCATTGAGAAAAACAGTCTTCTCTTTAGCTTTAGAGTCTTTATTTGTAAAATTAGGGATTGAAGTAGATTCATCTGTTTTTCATGGTGAGACTACCTTGAGCAAGGCAAGGAATATGTAAATGATTGTCAAATTTCCTTTCTTGCTCTAACTTTTGTGGCAGTCATTTTTGTCACCTGTTTCCAGTGATGTAGTTGTAGTTAGTCTGTGATCATTTGCTTCTCTGACAAAGAAGGAATATTTCTTTCAGGTAAGTGACCCGAAACCAACAAATATTTGTTGATATTAAATTGAATTAGATGTTTTCCTTGCAAGCACCCTTTCTTTCTTAACTGGATCAAGATCATATTTTTATTCCTTGTGATACTGATGGTACTTAGAATAATAAGGGACTCTGCCAGAAGAAGCTGGCATTGCATATTTTCAGAGTGAAAACTGCAATTATGCTATAGGTAACTGAGGCTACAACCAATTAGTGGACTCCTTTGTTTGTTGTCTCAAATGAGGCCAGTTGCCCATTTGCACTACCACTCTGGTCTCAGGAATCTTACTCTTGTTCCCAGTGCAAATCATTCAACAGGAAACATCATGCTCGCTGGGGTGGAGTTGTACCTACTGAACAGCAAGGACCTCCACCAACTCAAAGAAGCTGAGATGTCTTCTGTGAATCCAGCTGGTTCAAGGCTGCAGGCCCACTTCCCTTGACAGGTTTTTCTATTGCAGGGAGTGGTGAAAGTGGCCCTAAACCATCAAAATGGATAATACATCACTCTTGATGACTCACGTGGACACTCCCCTCCATTAACTGAAGAAGTTGCAGCTAGATCTAGCCTGAAAGTCATCTGACGACCAAGAGAGTTATTTTAAACTGTCTAACATTTATTGTGTATTTTTTAAATTGTAGTATAAAAATAATGATATATTTATCCATAAATAAATTTTGAGCCTTCTTAACACAGCATGGTACAAAAGACAAGATTAAATTGCAAGCCAAGTTTAAGTTGATTTTTGTCTTTTCTCACCTCTGTCCACTTATCAAAAAACAGACATCTTTTGGTAGGATAGAAGTGCCAGGATGGATTTAAATGCAGCTAGAAGTCTGCCTGTCACTGATGTTGACTTTCAGTATTAATACTGATGCTTATGGTGGTTGGTGCTAATTGTAGGAGATGAGATGGAAAACATTCAAGATTTTTATAAAGAAATGCAAAAGTAGAAGTAAAAAAAAGCAGTGAGTATAATAGATACTAGATTAAAAATGAGTACAACAAGGAAAGCAAATAATTGAAATTTAAATCTAGGGATATTTATTTTCTCTGTATTTCACTTTTGCACACAGAACACTTTTAGATATAGCTCCAACGTGCTTCCCTCACGTATGGTGTGGTCAGGCTTCCTTTCAGGAAATATTCTTAGGATCTATTGTTAATATTTTTAAAAAGTGAATTCTAACTTCTAAAGACTGTGTCACTTAGGGTTGAGGTGCTTGCTTAGCATGTGTGAGGCCCTGGGTTTCATTCATAGCACTAAACAAAAAAAAGGAAGAAAAGAAGGGAGAGAGGGAAGGAGGGAGAGAGACAGGGAGGGAAGCTGGGCAGGAGGTAGGGAGGGAGGAAGGGAGAAAGGAAAGAAGGAAGGAAAAGTTCTAAAAAATTTCTACTAACTTTCTACACCATCCCATTGAAATTGTTTAAACTTTCAGTCTACTTTTTTCAGAAATATAAACTCTTCTGCCTTTAAATCTGAAATGTACTGAGCCAAGCACATAACACATTAAATGAACATCTGCAAACCAACTGATAGGAGCTAGAAATAGAGTAGTAGGTCAATGTTTGGGAATCCGTCTTTTCAAATGCGTAGCAAGAGAGTTTAATTTCTGTTTTATTCTATCAGCCATATGTTAGACTACTCTACCCCTCAATTTATAAAGCACTTAAAACATTGAAAACTTCTCACTAAATGGAGAAAAAGGGGGAAAAGACAAGTGAAAAGCATAGGGACTTTCTTGACAATGTACTGAAGCATTAGGCTGCAGACATCTCTGATTGAGTGTACATGTAAAATAAAGACCAAATTGAAAGTAGATGGGCTAGGAGCATGGCTCACATGGTGGAGTTCCTACCCAGCAATCAGAAGACCCTGACTATCACAAGAAAAAAAAGGAAAATGAAAAGTAGATTATATGAAAATGAGCTCAATTATTTCAGGGTGGAGAAGCAAACACAATTCAAACCTCTGTTCATTGTGGGAGTGTGAGTGTGTGTGTGTCTGTTTAGTCATTTTTTTGGCAAAATAAGAGCATAGGCCAAATTCTGTGCCTCATCCCAGAACTTCTAGAGACTGGTGATATCTTACTGATTCCTTGCAGGGAGTGAGGCATATCAAGTGAAATTAAGATGCTAACTTACACTGACTTACAGCCTTAAAAAACCTGAAATCCACAACATTGAGCAAAGCAAACTTTCTCTGAAGATAGCAGTGGCAAGGTTTCTGTTTTTGCAATTGAAGAAAGGCAAGATTGTCTAAAGGAGAATGAGTGTAATTACGCAAAGGAAAGTAGCCAATTGAGACCTGCTGAAAGGTGGGTATTTTCTCCCTTCCTAATGAGATACAAAACTTTTCTAAGACAGAAAGAATAGTATGAAGATAAAGCCATACCATTGCGTCTCAGGGCAACTAACAGAGTTCTATATAACAAGTTATCCATCACTTTGTCTTCTGTTTTTTGTTTTGTTTTGGGTGGTACTGGTGTTTGAACTCAGGATCTTGCTCTTGTTAGTCATGCAATTTACCATTTGAGCCATGCCTCTAGTCCCTTTGCTGCTTTTGTTGGTTATTTTTCTGGTCTGTTCTCATGTTTTTACCTGGGACCAGTCTTGGACTATGATCCTCCTTCCTACAGCCTCCTTCATTAACTAGGATTGCAAATATGCACCACCATTCAACTTATCAATTGAGATGGGGGTCTCACTAACTTTTTACCTGGGCCGACCTTGAATCATAATACTCTGGCTCTCTGCTTCCCAAGTGGCTGGGATTAAAGATGTAAGTCACCACACCTAACCATGTCTTTCTCCTCTTCTTCTTCTCCTCTTCCTTCTTCTTTTTCTTCCTCCTCCTCCTCCTCTTCCTTCTCTTCCTTCTTGTCCTCCTCCTCCTCCATCTTCTTTTTTTGAGGCAAGGTCTCACTATGTAAACTACACTGGCCTCCAACTTGTGAATCTCCTGCCTCAGCCTCCTGAGTTCTGGGATTATAGATGTGAACCATCACACCCAGCTCTTTTGTCTTCTTAATGTAGAAAGAAATGACTCTGATTAAATGGAACACTTCATTGACTTTTCTAAACAACCCTACTCATAGAATTTTAAAAATAGGAAATGCTTTCTCAGACCAACTAATTTGAACTTACTCATGTCCAAGACACTGAAGTGAAAATAAACTGAGAGGGGGCAATAAAACACACCAAGAGTTAAATACAATGTAGAAATCCATAATTTAAAGACAAACTTGTAACAGAAGTTTTAGGCTCCAGCCCAAACTCCTAGGTTCCATAGGTCAGGTGCCTTGCTCCAATACACCAAATAAAGAGAAAAGTAATGGCGGAGAGCAGAGAAAGGAGATTTCATTAACATGGTATAGGCATACCACAGGAAGAGGTAAAGTACTCATGTCAACCCATCTTCTTCCTGTCAATATTTGCTATAGGTTTAAATAGAAGAGGAAGAATGAGGAACAGGGGCAGAGTTGTATGCATAATTATTAAACAGCCCCAGTCACAGGTGTATTTGGTGGAAGTCACAGGTAACCCAGTTGCTTATTGTCACAGAATTGGTCAGACAGGGCCTTCTTGCAGTAAGAGTCACTGCTGCCTAGCAGGTGGTCTGGATCATGGAAGCTGTATTGTTCCTTTCCTTGGGGAAGTCTCCATTGCAAAAATGTTATTGGATCAGTCCTGCCCTTCCTGGAACCCAAGGGGATAACAGAAGAAAGATAGATTCAAAGTGACAAAGACAGGTACAAAATGGAGGCCCAGATGCCAAGCTTTTACCTGCTTTCAGTTAATTCATGGGCCCAAATTAGGAGTCAGTGATTTCAGCAAAAGCAACTTTTAAGCACCTGTTATAAAGTCTTTCAGTATTAACATCATAAATAAGGATTCAACATCAGTCACTATCATCCTTCAAATGGAGAGGCATGAAATGTTTCATTACCAAATCTATAAAGTAGGGAGAAAAGGGAAGAAAAACGTTTCCTGTTCCCCATGCAGGAAATACTCAAAATGGTGGTTCTCATCTAAGGCCTTTATACCTTCTGGAAGAATATACCCTAATCCTTATGCATTTTTGGTGGGTATGATGGGTGTTGTTTATCATTCTAAAACATGAAAATGGGTCCTAGGTCTACCCAAAACACAGAGACAATAGCTAATTTTAGGACTTCTGCTTCCCAGTCATGCCTTTCTCTGTCTCTTTAGAGTTTACAGTCTTTTAACATCCCAAAGAAGGCAGCTGTAGATAGTCCCTGTATGTCTACTATTCCTGTAACTTAACATCTAAAAGTAGGTGTGGTGGGAAGGGAGCTAGTTGCTTTTGTTTTTCTTTTTTTACTTTCTGGTTCTAATGTCCGAGTCTGGACCTTTTAGTATTTATTAATTTTAACTTCTCTATCTCCTCATCTATCTATCCTGCCTCAGTTTGTGTTTGACTATTATGTAACAATGCTTTCTTTGTCAACTGTTTCAGTAAAATACTAACATTCTTTGGGAAGAATAAATACCCTTAATGATCTTTAATATTTCTGTTGTTGCTTTTGCTTGAGTAGTTCCATAAATGAATGTTTTATTAGGTGCATTATTTTTATTATGAAAAGAAAAATTAATAGTTCAAATTTTAATACTTACAAATTTTTGATTGAATGTTCTTTGATTTCTATTTATATGATAAAACAATGTGAAATAAACATTTCAAATCCCATTTATTGATGATTAAATTGTAAATGTTGTTAAATCCTATTTACAAATTCTTTGTGGAATTTGTTTTATAAAGGAAAACATCACGATCAGAATATGAACACATTCATTAGGTAACTCACAGCATTTTCCAGAGGTTGTATTTGCCATAGTAGAAAGGATCCAGTTGTGTTCGAGTAATATTTTCAATCTAAAATCTAGGAGGCAGGTGCTTACTTGTCCTCCCCCATGCTTAAAATAATACAGGGAGGAAGCCATAGTGGCAACTGTCACTATGATTGATTTCATTGGAAGAGAAGATTTACCAGCTGTTTGTAATCAATCTCATAACGGTGAAACTGTTACATTTAAGCTCTTCAAGGTAGAATAAAGAAGAAGTATTTTGAAATTTAAAGATTTTGAAATCCAGAATATGTTTCTTCTGTCATTTTTCCCTTAAACAACACAATGTAATGTTTGTCACGTGTTGTTCATAAATCAAAATATTGCAATGATAAAATGTATATTCCAAAGATAAAAATACATAGTGATAAAAGGACTAACATTCTTTAATTTTATATCTAATCAGTAATGCCACCTGAAATTTTTTGTAGAAGTATAACTAGATGTGAGAAGATCAACATATGAGCATCATATTTTACAATCTTCCTGTCTTTGAGTTCAAAACATATTGTAGGTTAAACTCAAGCCAGGAAATAACATTATTTTCTAGAACTTTCTGACTCTCAAAATTTAAATTTCAGGGGATTATGGTATGTTGTAATATTGTAATAATAATCATTATAAGGTAAATATGATCATAATTAAAATATATAAACAACATTCATTTGTGTAAAAAATATTTTATTATGCCTAATATGTGAAGGACACTTCCTTTTTTTTTCTGGTATTGGGGCTTGAACTCAGGGCCTCATACTTGACAGGCAAGCTTGAACCATGCTCTCAGTCCTTTTGCTTTTAGTACTTTTTCAGATAAGTTCTTGAGCATTTACCTGGGCTGGCCTTGGACCATGATCTTCCTACCTCCACTTCTCAAGTAGCAGGGATTATTGGTGTGTATCACCACACCCAGCTCATAATCTATTCTTAATGATAATCATTTAGCAGTCTAGTAATGCAGGTAGTATTATTTTCAATCAATTGTTGACAATGCATCTCAGAACCATGAAAAGTTGAACTGGGGATTAAGGACATGGCTTAAGTGGTAGAGTACTTGCCTAGCAAGCAGGAGGCCCTAAGTTCAATTGTCAGTACCACAAATAAACAAAATTGAATTTATCATTCTCAACATCTTTGCTTAAATATGTTTTACACTCCCTTTGAATGAAAAAGTGAAACGTGAATATCGTTAGAAATGATTACTGAGTAGGAATAATCAAAAGAGGCTTCTTACATGACAGAACACTGTCTAGAATGAAGTGCAGAGATGGGCCATTAGAAGTAGAGCATTAAAAACTTTTGCCAATCACATCCTATCATTTGTAACACTTCAGGCAGAATTTCATCTACATTTTGATCTTAGATTCAAATCTTATACTACACAGAAGATGTGTTATAGAGTGTTTTTAGGTTTTTCTGTTATCAAACAGAAAGCATGACAGTATATAGTTAGCAGTTGCATTTTTTGGTAAGAATATATACATGTATATATTCTAAAAATTATTGAATTTCATTTGAATTTGATATTCATTGCAACTGCACAAATACCTTTTGAAGAGTTCCTTAAATACCAGGCTCTATACTAAGTGTAATGAGGACAAAAGCATATTCTGCACATTCAAACTGCTTACAATTTGGTGAGGCAGATCTCCTGACATCTTTACATAAGGAAAATAGGACTTTTCTACCCTTTATATTTTAGTTACACCATCTTTGCACTTGTGTGTACTTTCTGTTTCTGCTTGTTTTTTGTTTTTGCAGTGCTGGGGATGAAAACCAGGGCTTTATGAATGAATGCTAGGCAAGTGCACTACCACTGCACTACATCCCCAGTCTCTATTTTTGTTTCTTAAACTCAGAAGATAGGTATTTGTTAGTAGTAGACTATATACAGAAGGACATGCCATTGGACTATGTTACCATATAAAATTCATAAATAATCTTAGCTCTCTTAACAAGAAACTGCTTTTTGCTTTTGCTTGGTCTTTAGATTTAAAAACCAAGAAATCAGGACTTTTGTATTGTGTTGAAACTCTTCTCATGTGGTGGTCTTGGTTAATATATCCTCATTTAAAAGTGGAGTACCAGGGACTGGTGGAGTGACTCCAGTGGTACAAAATTCTGCCTATGCAAGCACAAGACCATGAGTTCAAATCCTAGTACCACCAGAAAAAGAAAAAAAAGTGGAGAACCAGTTCAGTGAGGTTTTCTTTTCTGATTTGATTAGCTTTTGAAGATATGGGGAAAAAAACAGAATAAAAACATAACAAAATTAAATTCATGTCTTTCCAAACTTAGCTAGAAATAAATGATCATCCATTTAGGATCAACAAGGAAAAGTTAATTTTCCTTCAACAATTAGTTTCAACATTTTGGTTTTTCTGCATTAAAGTTCAAATTTCTCTCAAAAGCAAGGAAATGTGACTTCCTATCCCAGCAGATGATCATTTGAATGATCATTAAGAAAGAATGTTGCACTAGTCCATCAGAATGTGGTCTTCCTTCAGGCAGTGATAAAATAAACTGTATTAATTTACATGAATCTTTGGGTATACTAAATCTGCATCTTCTTAGCTTAGTTCTTATTACTGTACCTTACACAAAGAAGGAGCAATCCAAGTAGGAAGGAAAGAATAGCTGTAAATTATAACCTTGAGTTTTTAATAAATATATGATACATCTTAAAAACTTAGGGTTGGGATGTAGCTCAGTGGTAGAATGTGTGCTCAGCATGTACGAGACCCTGGCTTTAGTCCCTAGCCTCAGAAAAATGTTCTTATAAACTTCACCAAATATCTCATTTTGAAAGTCCTGCAGGAATATACAAGTCAGTATTTGTTTCCTGTGCTGTTTTTTTTTTAGTATTGCCAGGGCCTTGTGCATGCTAGCCAAATGCTCTACCCTCAGCTCCACAAGTTAGTGTCTGATATGTAACATGTATAGATGTCATTCAGATTAATAAAGGACACATATTTATGTATGTTTTTTATTTAGTGTTTATTTGGGGAGAGAGGGGACTGCACTAGGGTTTCAACTCAAGTCTTCCAGTTTGCTTGGCAGGTGTTTTACAGCTTGTGGCATTCCTCTAGTCCCCTTTCTTTTATTTTCACAATGACCTTACCTAGAAGCTACTTACCAATTTATTTTTGTCTTAGAGGAAACAGGTGTAGCAGTATTGATTATTTGATAGTTTTTATTTTGTCTCCTCTAATGTATGTGTTGGTAACTTTATAAAAACTTCTTATTGCCATAATGCTATGTCAGCTGTCACATATTCATTAATAACTTGATTTATTATGACCTGCAGATAAATCAGATGTCTTATCATGTTCATTAAGGGGGCATCAGGAACAGGATGGGAGGGACTCTGAGTTCTGACCTCCTCTCTTCTCTACAAAACTCAAATTAATCAGTTTTTACAGGGTAAAACTCTTGGTGTGAAGGTACGTTGCTAGGAAATTATCAAAGCACAAGTTAATTAGAACACCAAGCTAATTGTATAGGCCTACAGTTATTAATTACATTTTCTTGGACTGGCTACATTTCAGGCCATGTAACTCCTCAAAGTACAAACTGAGAAATAAGTGATATATAAGGTAAGAAGAAAACGTTTTTTTCCCACTAGGTGTGGCAATGTAGTTCAGGCTGGCCTCTGAATCAAGATACTCCTTCCTAGGTTCCCCAAATCCTGGGATTACAGACGTGCATCACCTCACCCAGATTAAAAAACAAACACATTTTTAATTTTTATTTATTTTTTGGGGGGTACTGAGGTTTGAACTCATGACTTCATACCTGTGAGGCAGATGCTCTACCAGTTGAGCCACACCTCCAACCCAAAACATATTTTCGACTTAAATTCTTAAGTTAATGTCTTTAGAGGTTTTACGCCCTTTGCTATATATCCCAACACTGTATTTAATGGTACAATTTGGGAACTCTTATACTTACCTAAGTAAATAGTGTGTTCACAAATTGATGTAGCAGGACTAGGGATGTAGTTCAGTGGTTGTGTGTTTGCCTAGCAGGCATGAGGCCCTGGGTTTGATCCCCAGTAGCACACACACCCCCAAAAAAGATGTAACTAGTGGGAAATAAGTGTGAGTTTACCTTTTATGAGACAACATTCTGAGAAGTAGTATGTAACTAAACCTTTGTTAGTCATATTTTAAGTTCATGGGAAGCTATTTGATGAACTGTGTGAGCCTCCTGGATTCACATAGGAAGAACACTAGAACTATTGCCTTGCTTCCCCTTATTTTCCCCCCATAGATATTAGATATTATATTAATATCTAATTCTTGATAATTAGATAACATCACTTTTCATTAGTGTTTATGAAGCTGGCATATCACCTACTTAGGGGATCCAAAGGTTTTGGTGCTTGAGCCTCTGTTGATAAGAGGCTCTGATGGTAAAATAAATACTGCCAGAGGCTTGGAGGTAATTATTTTCTCAGAATTGGAAGTCTTAAAAACAGGTGGCAACATACTGTGGGAAACAAATGAAAAGTGAGAGTGTACTAATTAAGGTCTTAGTTCTTAATGCTTTGTTTCTGAATTGTATCTGGCCCATAGTCATGATGTGACAGAGGTCACAATATATCCTGGAGCTACAGCAAGAAGATGAGTCAACCAAGAACAAAGACTCTGGAAATTGCCAAAGTGCATCCATGCAAAGCATTTCCTGTGGAGAGAAAGGAATATAGCATTTTTCAGAAAGAGACTTGTTGGTACTGTGGAAGGGAAAGGTATGAAAGCAGCTAAAAGCATAAGCAAGGTAGCCTTTAATTCTTCTATTATTTTGAGGGGCAAATGGAATTTGATAACAAGCTGCTAACAGGAATCCCTGTTCTATTGACAGCTGAAAAACACTTTCATACAAAGAGAGGGAACAAAGGATGAAGAAGCTCTAGAAAAAGAAATATAAATATCTGACTGTGACCAGAATAAAACACATGGAAGAAAATAGATACATTAAGGTTCAAGCAAAGAAAAAAGTGTCCCAGGAAAATGATGTGCAAGAGATAGATCCATAGGAGAGCAATTAATGAACATGAGAAAATGTAATAGAAAGGCTGTAACATAGGCAGTAGTTCTCCTGGGTTAGAATTGTGGGTGGATTACTGAAGAGGGGGCTTGGGGAATGGAAGAGGAAGGAGAAGGAAAGTGTAAAATAAAAAACCAAAACATAAATAAATGACACAGAATTAGGGGAACAATCTGCCTTACTTAGAAACTGATGGCCAAATGTGCAAAGGGTGAAGTCAAAGAAAGAACTTAAATATTTAGAGTTTAACAGACAACTAAGAGTAGCACAGTTGAAAGCAGATATCTGAATTGTATGCAGTATAAGAATGCAGAAGGCAGGATTGCAAAACTGCATAAAGTTGGGGTGGCTTATGCAAATTCAGGGCAATAGATCAGATTAACAGTGAAGAAAACATTTTTATAAGAGGGCAGGATGTAGACCTTAATAAATCACTAAACAGGATCATTTTTTCAAAACAAATACAAAAGAGTTACTAAATATATAGTAAATCTAAGAGGAATGAAGGATGTTTCTGGATAAAATCAGAAAAGAGAAAATTGGATTCATGAATATTATGCACCACAAAAGAGGAGATTGTCTCTTTCCTGTATACAATTGATAAGTGTCAAGATTTTTATACTTGTTAAAAATAAAGAATTTTAGAAAAGTTAAAAGAGTTTGTGTATGTTGTTCATGTTTTCAGAATAAGTTTATTTTATCTTCAAATTATTATGAAAATATGTCACTTCCAAGACATACTTTAAAGGTCTAATTCATTGACAAACAGTGTTTGAAATTCTTAGGGAGAATTACATAAGTTATTAAAATTATTTGAAGCATATTTACATTTTTGCAATATTTATAGAGATGTGTTTGATTTGACCATGTGTTTGAACATTTTATTTTTAGTATATACCAGAGATTTGCTTATGAAGCATAAATTGTCCTTAATTTTAGGTTCCAATTTCTACCTTACAGAAGTATAAGAAATTTAAATCAACATTGACTTTACAGTTTTCCTTGAATTCATATGTTTATGTATATATGTGTGTATGTATTCATTGATTTATTGAGACAGGTCTCACTACGTTATCTCAAACTCCTGGCAACCCCATGGTAGATGGGCCACAGTGCATGGCTACAATAAGGTTTTGGTTTATTTTGGTTTTGCTTTTTTGAGACAGGATTTTGCTGTGTATCTGAGTCTGGCCTTGAATTCACTATATCATCCAGGCTGGCCTGAAACTGTGGATACTCCTGCCTCAACCTCCTGAGTGCTAGGATTATAGGCGTCTGTCTTCACATAAGGCCATACACTAAGTTTCAATTTTCTTTAGAGCACAGTGTTGTTTGTCATTTCCACATCTTTTTATCCAGAAGTACAAATTTTGTAAGGTATACCCATTACTCAAAGGAGAATCCATATAACTTTAAAATCTCTTTTTATAACAAAAAATGTAATTTGCTCTAATATTCTCTGGGTTAATCTACATCACAAATGACAGAATTTCCTTCTTTTTTAAGGCTAAACACATACCAATTTAAAAATAATTTGTTACTAGAAAGTTTAGTGCTGGTGAATACCTTGGTTTTTGCATATGGTAAGAGAAGAATTCAGGCAAAAACCTGAAAATGTAGTAAAAGTAACAGTATAGTTTATTAGGAAAGGAATTTAGTACAACAGGATAAAAGTGGGGAGAAATGGGGAAAAAGGGGGAAACATTTCCTGCTGTTCTTGCAGGAAGTGTGAGTACAGACTCAAAATGGAGGTCCTCATCTCTTAGTCTTATATTAGTCTTATACTTCCAAGCTGTAGGAATGCACATGGTCATTAAGATATTTGATCTAAAACAGGGAGGTATCATCCAGGCTTACAAAAATCACAGATGTGCTTTAGGGCTTCCATTTGCTAGACAGGTCTTTCATTCATTTTTGTCCCTCCACCCATTTAAGAAGTCTAGGAGCTTATTAGCATCTCACAGAGAAAGGCAGATGCAGATAGCCCTGGTATGTAGATAGCCCTGTTCTTATAACTTAAAACATCTAAAAGGAGGTGGAAGGAGGTGGTTAGTTGCTCTGGCCTTTTAGCTTTTAAAAAGTTTCAATATCTGACTCTGGCCCTTTAAAAATGTATTAAAATAATACAATTTCCCTGTCTCCTAATCTATCCTGCCTAATCCATCACTCATAGATAACTGTTACCTAACAGGTTGATTGGTACTTCTGTTTTTCCATATCTTGCCTGTTGTGAGACTTCTCTTGGACACACTGATTGCATTCCCTTTGGACATAAACCCACAAGTGGAATTGCTGGGTAATATGGTATCCAATTTAATTTTTGTTGAGGAATCTCTATACTGTTTTCCAAAATGGGTATACTAATTCACATGACCACCAAGAGTGAATGAAAGTTCCCCTTTCTCTGAATTCTCTCCCATACTAGTGGTCTTTCATCTTTTTGATAATAGGCATATTTATTGGAGTAAAGTGATATTTTATTGTGGTTTGATTTCCATTTTCCTGGTGGTTAGTGATATTGAGCATTTTTTCATATACCTGTTGGCCATTTGCATATCTTCTTTTGAGAAAGTCTCCTCATGCCCTTTGCCCCTTATTTATGCTAAGTGAAATAATACAGACACAAAGAGACAAATACCACATGATATCACTTATAAGTGGAAATCTAACAAAGTCAAATTTAAAGAGGCAGAGAGTAAAAAGTTGTAACCAGGGACCAGGGAGGGGAGGGACGTGGTTAGGGGGAGGAGGGAGATATTGATCAAAGAGTACAAAGTTTCAGTTACACAGGAGGAATAGGTTCTGTTCATCTATTGTACAGCCTATTGACTATATTACTAATATATTTAAAAATAGTTAAGAGTGGATTTTAAATGTTCTCACCACAAAGAAATTATAAATATTTGAAGTGATATGTTAATTTGCCTGATTTAATCATGTATACATGTATCAAAACATCTTATCATGCCCCATAAACAATTACTGTCAGTTAAAATAAAACAATTTGGTAACCTATTTTGAATCACATTTTCCAATATGAAAAGATATTTACATTCAAATTTAAAATCAATTTTTCTATTTTTTTTCAAGTCCCTTTGATTAGTTTGCTTAGCACTGTTCAGTTTGCCACCAGTTTGCCAAATGCCTACTGTGCGCTAGGCACTGTGCCAAGCATTGGGGAATCAATTGCGGAATAAATTAGAGTTCCTGCTAATTAATTGCTCCTAGTCTTATAGGGAAGACAGATGTGCAGACAGATAATAAAAACAAAATTCAACAACTTAAACAATGGAAATAAGTATGAGGTATACAAATAATCTTAAGGTGAAAATGGTTGGCCCAATCAGGGAAGCTTTTACAGAGGGCATGAAAATTACCAGAGCTCTGTGTAATGATTATGAGTGTCCAAACATGGAAAGAGGTTACTGTCATTCCACATTGTGAAATGCATGTGCCAAGGCAGAGATGTTTCCACACGTGCACACATGGTATCTGTTTTGGTATTGATGCTGTAAGGAAGGAGAGACATCTTATCCTCACCCATCCTAGGTGTATAGCAAAAGAAAAATGTGCAAATTTACTTAATATGAATACACAGCAAGGGAACCTTTAATAGGATATGGGAACCCCAATAAATGTGGGCAGTTTTTTTGTTTTTGTTTTTGTTTTTGTTTTTTGCAGTACTGGGGGTTGAACTCAGGGACTCACACTTGCTAAGCAGGAACTCTACCACTTGAGCCACTCCAACAGCCCTCTTTTGTATTGTGTATTTTTGAGACAGGGTCTCGAGAACTATTTGCCTGGCCTGGCTTTGAATCGAGACACTCTTGATCCCTTCCTCCAGAGTAGCTAAGATTACAGGTATGAACCAGCAGCATCTGGTACCTGGGCATTTTTTAATGCTAGGGTTGATGGAGAATTAATAGTGGAGAGGAATAACTGGCTAAAAAATTATAACCCAATGGTAATAAACTGGAGGAAATTTGGCAAAACCTAATGGTTCAGATTCCTCTCTGTGACCTTGTATCTTTAAAGATATGGATGTCTCTTTCCTCTGGGTGTAGGGAGGACATGTCTCAAATGAGGATCTGCTTCAGGGGAGAAAAGTAAGGAGAGGTGAGAGTGACTTTTCCTATTTCTACTTTTTGCTCAAATGCCACAATGACATATGTTTGGGATAGTGTATCCTAAGCCCCATCACTGCAGCACTACAATCTGCTAGAACCTTCCATTTTCCTTTAAAAGATATGTAAGAGATTGACGTTTTTATTATTTATAATATTATTGCTTAGTATGTAATAATTTAAATAGTTTTTCTCCCATATATAATTTTTCAGCTTTAAGCTAATTTTCAGAGACACAAAATTTTAGGATTCTGTCCTTCAACAAATTTTACTTAAGACAATTAATACTTCAAAATTCTCCCTATTCTTATGAAAATATGGAAACTAACACATACCAGGGAATGTGGTACAATGATAATTTATTGCCTACAGTACACCAGTTTCAGATACTTTGATATTAACAATCCTTGGCCCTAAGAGAATAGTAACACATCTGTTTAGATACAAATATTATAGTCTCCTCTTTATTCACCAAGTAGTTCATTTAAACACTTTCCACATATGGTCATGACAACTAAAGGACTAAATCTAAAGTATCTTTTCATGTACTTGGGAGGATATTATATTTTCACTTTTCAAATTCTCGGGTTTTCAATATTATTTAAATGCTGTACAGATAACATTGACAGTTGGGAGCATATTTTATATTTGCTACTGGCCAACAATAGTAGATCTTATTCTTGTAGATTTTCTTGATGGTTATTCTGGTAATTCTAGATAAATTATGATATATATTATGCAGCAAGATTTCTTTTAGTACAGAGAAACACAGTCAGTACTGATCCTTCTGGTATTGTATGTGTTTTGTTTCTGAAAGAATGCTTTATTTGTTCAGGCTGGGGGTACACCGGCAAGATTTTTAGCTGTAGGAACCTAACAAAAGTTCATGGTGACAGAGCAAAGGAACTCATTAGTCTTTTCTCGTCAGTTTCAAAAAAGATTGATCTGTATAGCCATCTCCGTTTGATCGCTTCCTAACTGAATGGCAGTGAGGAATAGGAAACATGGTTTTATCTCTGCACAGAGTGGCTCTATAATTTGGCACAACATCCTATGAAATGGAAATAGCACAGGCTTGACATGTCAGTCTATTTTGGCAGATCTGCAGAATGAGCATAAATTGATGACATCAATCTCTAAGTTGACTAAATTTAATGTCAGTCATTAGTCTATTACAAAGTGCCATCTAAACAAGTAATTAATGCTTCCAAAACTGAGGTGAAAGAAAAACTCCTAAGTCCTTTTTGCAGATCATTTAGATGATGAAAGAGGCCCCAAGTTTTATTCAGTTGAATATATTGAGAGGATTCAGAAATCCCTCTTTAAACTCTAAATGTTCATTTTAACACATCACTCCATGCTTAAAACTGGTCTATGTATGTAATGATGTAAGCACACATTTTCCTCTATTTCTCAATTCATTCTGTATTCCCCAGACACAGTGGCTCACACCTACCATGAAGTCATTTGCACTCGACCTTCTCTCTAGAACACTATTCTTCCAGATCTGCAGATAACCAGACTATCCTCATTTTTCAGGTCGAAGGTTATATGTGAATTCTAGAAAGGGTTTTATCCTGTCCACACCATCTGAACTACTCACCCCCATCTCTCACATTTATCTGTTTTTTTTTTTCACAGCATTATGACTCTGTAAAAACTATCTTGTTCATTTGTTCACTTCCTTATTAGCTCTCCCCCTGCCTCTATTATTCTAAACTCAGTCAGGACCTCATCTGTCTTGTCCACAGCTGTGTCCCAAGCAACCAGTTTACCTGTTCCTTGAAGAATAGACCTCATCCAGCTGCTTTATAGATTCCCAGGTGTACTTCAGGGCTGTGGAATTAAGCAGTGATGTAGAAGCTGTTGGAGAGACTTAAGAGAAGAGAAACAAGGTGATAAGAATATTAGCAAACAAGACATAGAAAGAAGAAAAAATGATATTGGTTGAAGTAAGAACCCACTAGTTTTGCTTACTTTTCATAGTTTACAGACATCTTTGGCATGCATAAACTCCTTTAATCATTTATATAATACATATGTGAATTTGTTATTCTTATCCCTGTTTTGCAGGCATAGAAATTGAGGCTCAGAAATGTCAAAGTTGCATGGTTATAAAGGCATAATTCATATTTTCTTAATACTATGTCCAATTTTATTTTTATCAGAACTGGAGATTGAATTCAGGACCACACTTGCTAGGTGGGTGCTCTACACTTGAGAAACACCCCCAGTACTTTTTGCTTTAGTTATTTTTTTTGGTAGAGTCTTACATTTTTTTGACCAGGCTGGCCTGGACAGTGATCCCTCTACCTGTGCCTTCCACGTAGCACACGGATGACAGGCACACACACCACATGACTGGCTTGATGGTTGAGATGGGATCTCACTAACTTTTTTCCTAGGCTTTCCTCAAACCACAGTCCTCCTGATCTGTACCTCCAAAGTAACTGGGATTACAGGTGTGAGCCACAGGGCCTGGCCCTATGTCCAATACTTTTTTCATTTAGATCACTTGCTCACTGGATTAGTCTACAGAGCAAGGAACTTAATTTGGATGCCGTGAACAAAGAGATTTCTTATTTAAGTTACAAATTCTGGTCTGGGGAAGTGGCTCCACTGGTAGAGTGCTTGCCTAGCAAGCATAAGACCCTGAGCTCAAACCCCATTATCACCAAAAATGTTTACAAATTCTGGTAAGTTATCACAGGTGGTTCTCAGTTATCTTTGGAATTCATGTGGCATAACAGATATTCATTTGCCTGGTATGGTTTAGAAGAGGGTAGAGTGTACTGCTAAGGGATAAGGGATTACATAGATCTGGTCTCTTTAAATTCAAAGAATCTATAATCTCTTGGCTAAATTTTCAACTGTCAAAATTAATCATTTCAAAATTACTTAACATTTAAAATTTGATCAAATGATGCCACCAGTTGAGCCTTATAGCACAACTGGACTTAGATCTAGGATGTGCTCATTGCATAGGCACATACAGAGCATATAGTGTAAACATAATAGATATTTGAAAGATAATCAGAAGGGCAAAACTTGGTGGGTTTTGTTTTTGGTTTTTTTGTGGAACTGGGAGCTTCGTACTTGCAAAACAGACACTCTACTGCTTGAATAATATCTACAATCCATTTTGCTCTAGCTATTTTGGAGATGGGGGAGGTCTCAAGAACTATTTACCTGATCTGGCCTCAAAACTCAATCCTCCCTATCTGAGCCTCCCAAGTAGCTAGTATTATAGTTGTGAGCCACCAGTGTCCATAAAAACATGGATTCTTAGTGATTTTATACTTAATGTAGATTAATTAACTCTCTACTTTAAGCTTTTTGTTAACCCTGTTTCCAAACTGTAAATTCCACAACTTAGATTCTAAACTCACAACTTGAATTTGCATATTACTTCTATTTTTATAATTGATTTGTTATTCCTCCTTTATATAGATTAAAAGTTTGTTAAATTTTTGCATGGAGAGTCAAAGTTAGCTGTCAGTAGCAGTTAGAAACATTCTTTTAATAGAAGTACAAAAGCAGTTGGAAGAACATAATTACTATTTTTTATCATGTGTTGAGATTTCTCTTGATGACACACCGATGCACTCTGTTTACAGTTGATCATTAAAATCTCCATGGTATGGTTTTACCCCATGCTGATATTGGTAACCACATCATCTGTTGATCCGCTTTCAGAATTAGAATTGATTACTTCAACAATTATAAATACATCATATGTCCTTCATTTGAAATAGGAAAAATATTTCCTAGAGTATTAGAATGAAATAGTTTGTTTGGAAAACCATGAGATATTTACATAAAATTCTCAAAATAAAATGTACTTGCTCCAATCATGACTAAATTTCTTGTAATTAGAAAATTATTTCTTTATTTTTGTTCTGGCATCTCCTTGGTTATATTTGGAACCAAAAGTTGAATTAGACCCATAAATAATATAAATATTTACAAATAGTTGTTAAGAAATATAGTTCGGAACATAGATAAGAATATTGTAGGTCAAAGAAAAACAGCAGTAGTATACTTGAATGTAAATAGGATATGGGAAATGGGTTTATGTGAAAAGATGGATTTTAATAAATGCTAATTAGAAGCATTGGTGAATTTTCCATAACATTATCAAAACAAAAATTGTGATTTAATGTTTTTAAGGAAAATGCCAGAACATATTCAACACATTGTGTTTCTTCATGCCTGGCATATAGCAGGTCCTCAATAAGTATTTGTTGAAAGAATAAGTGAACCAACAAGTCTTATTTGAGCACCTGTTATGTGGAGGATAAAATACTACAACCCAGACAGAGCTTATGATGCAGTGTAGGAGAGAAGAAATACAAGGAACATGTACAAATGACTCACATGTCTGAAAGTGTCTGATTAGAATCAAAGTAACATAGAAAGATCATTTCCCATGCAGGAAGGTTTTAGGTAGTAAAAAGGAACTTGAATCTGGGACTTACAAGGATTAACAGAGCAAAAGTATTTGCTGTAGAAATTTAAGCAAATATAGAAATATAATTAAATCAACATTCTTATAAGATATTCAATAAATTAAAAACAAAACTTAATGGATCTTTAAGAAATCTTGTTATAATCATCCATTCTTAATTTCATTTGCATTCTACATTGATATAATATGGAATAGTTCCTGAAAGACTTTGTGTGCTTTAGATTGTTTTCTTTAACATGCAATATACATCATCTAAAGTGTAGCATATCCGAAATGTTTCAGTAATTACTTTGTCCATCATTTTATTCTTCAGGCTTAATCTCTGCCCTAAATTATTAGAACACAATTTAGATAATGTGAATAGCATTAGACAGAACCTAGATATACCTGTACTCCTCCTCCACTTTCTCTTCCTCCAGAAACCGTCATTCCACTTATAGAGATGAAAGTTTATTAAGGAAAATACGCAAGTGAGCAAACAATTAAAATATTGTGTTGGCTGAGCACAGGTCACTTTAGGGGCTCATGGTCAACCTGGCAAATAGCTTGGACACAAAAAAGGGCTGACAGTGGCTCAAATGGTAGAGCCCCTGCCTAGCAAGTGTGAGACCCTGAGTTCAAAACCCCAGTACTGCCAATAAATAAATAAATAAAATATTGTGTTGTAAGTGCTGTGGCAGGGGTGAGGTCGAATGCTTTGCAAGCACAGGAGAGCTCTCCTGATTCAACCACAGGGTGGGGGATTCAATCTGGAAGGCCTTACCAGAGGAAGAATATCAGCATTGCATTCATGTGCTTCCCAGAGAGACTGAAATGTAAATTATTTAAACATTTAATGTCTAAGCGAGATATGCAATAAGAATTTTTTGCTTGGTTGTGCTAGGTACTTTGTACTTAGTACTAAATGGAGCTACAGAACACGTTACTAGAACTAAAGATGGGATGAGGATACTAAGCGATGAAGAGGTATAAATCTGATGCTTACTAGTGGAGTTCCTGGAAGCCATGAATTAAAAGTTGAGTGTAATTCTGTAGGTGACAAGGCTAAGAATTTTCCTTAGAAGTGATATACTTTGGTTAAGTAACAACACAAGTAATTTGAGTTGTACTTCTAGCTTGTTTATAGGACTGAACACTGGGACAAGGGCGAGTTCTCATTGCACTACTTTAGTCACACTAAATTGTATGATAAGCTAATTGGTCAGTTTCTTGGCCAGAAAGTATTGATATGTAGTTGTGGTCATGTTATTTTTGGGGTTTTTTTTGGCAGTACTGGGGTTTGAACTCAGGGCCTCATGCTTGCTAGGCAGGCACTCTTACCCTGTGAGCCACTATCTGCAAGCCCTATCTATCCTTAACTACACTCTTACAATGTGTTTTCAACCTATATTATGGTATCGTTAATAAACTATGTTACTATCCTTTTATTACATATGCTTATTTTAGAGCTGTCAGCTACATTTTTTCTTGTCCCTCAAGTGTTCCTTTGTTACATTTTTATTAGTATAATTTCACAGCTACCTCATATACCAGCCCACAATGTCAGTATGTGATTTGCCCCATGACAACCCTGGAGGAGACCTATGTACATCTGTCTTTGAAAGAATAATGAGGTTACACACTGTAGAATTCCTCTGCCTCTTCAATTCCATTAGCTCATATGACTGGAAGATTCTGTACCTTCTCAAGTTTTAATCCTGTAAAACTCTTTTCATTTGCATTCACCTGTTAATTAAGATTGCAAAAATAACTTGCTGAATCACAGTACATTTATTTTGATTATTCCCATCCTGGCTTTCTTCATATTTTCATTATCATTTCAAATATGCATTTAATTTTTGTTTGCATGGTAATTTCAGCCAACTTACCTTCATTTAGGTCACTTTGTACAAGAAAATGAATTATCTCACTGTTCCATCCACTTGCTTGATTTCTCTACTGTATATACTTTTGAGCTGCCAAAAATCTTTTAAGTGAGCTTCTATTATCTTTTCTGAATTTCTTTTATCACACAATCACCTATCATCTTTTATATGCTCACTTTATTGATCTTAGTTGATTTATTGTCTCACTGTTTACTATTTAAGTACACAACTTAAAGGTAGGGAAAGAGATGGAAAGATTAGCTTAAATTCATAACTTCTTTCTGGGCTGTTCTGCCTTTACATAGCATTCTTTTTAGAGTATTGCTTCAGCAAGAAAGAAAGGAATGTCATTTAATAAGCCATCCACAACAGGAGAACATCATTCTGAGCGAGGTCAGCCAGGCTCAGAAGACTAAAAATCGTATGTTCTCCCTCATATGCAGACTTTAGATCTAGGGCAAATGCAGCAATGTTGTTGGACTTGGGTCACATGACAAGGGGAGAGCACATATGGGAGATACGGGAATAGGTAGAAAACCCAAAACATGAAAGCTTTTGATGTCCCCACTCCAGAGGAACTAATATAGAAACCTTAAAGAGACAGAGGTTATCATGAGCAGGGAATCAGGAACCAAGGTAAAGATCAGTTAGAGTTGAATCAATATGGGTCATAACACATGGGTACACGAAAGCAATGCTAGGAATATTTCTGTATAGCTATCCTTAACTCAACTAGCAAAAGCGCTTTGTCTTCCTTATTATGCCTATGTCCTTTCTTCAACAAAATCAGTGATAAGGGCAGAACGGGACCTGCCTGAAACTGAGGAGGGGAAGAGGGGAAAGGGGAGAGGGGGCAGGGTGGAGAAATGACCCAAACAATGTATGCATATGTGAATAAATAAACAACAACAACAACAAAAAAGCCATCCACCCACTTTTTCAGTTATTTTGCAGCTGTCACTTCACACACAGTTAAAAATGAATAAGTACATCCATTAGTTTTGTTTTTGCAGTGCTGGGGATGGAACCCAGGGCATTGCACATTAGGCAAGCTCTACCACTGAGCTGTATCACCAGTCCTCATTAGTATGATGCAATAATAAGTCCTTTTCCACAGAGTCAGGTTCTTGCATTATCTATAACTCCCTATAGTTTAAGAAAGAAGAGAAAAGGCTCGAGTCATGGCTCAGGTGATACAGTGGCTGGCTAGCAAGCATAAGGCCCTGAGTTCGATCTAGAACTACAAAAGTACAGTTGCATTCTAGTAAAATAACTTGACTTTAAAAGTACAAAACAAGAAGAAATGAGAGAAAGAGAGAGAGAGAGAGAGAGGCACTTTTAATCTAGTATTGTTTAGAAAGCATTTGCTAAGGTAAACTCTGGAATTGGTTGTGAGCAAGTATTATGTGGTATAAAAATTTCAGGTTAGGTGTGGTGCCACACACCTATAATAACAACATTCTGGAGGCTGAGGTAGGAAGATTGCAAGTTCCAGGCCAGCCCAATGAAATTTAGAAGTATCAATCTTTCACATAGTTTAAATAATTGCTATCTTTTGTTACATTTCTTGATTTTCAAAATACTAATTTAAAACAGGGATATTTTCAGGCTGGGGATGTAAGTAAGTGGTAGAGCACTTGCTTAGCATGTATGAGGCCCTAGGTTCCATCCCCAACACCGCAAGAAACAAAAAAAGGAATATTTTCATGCACTTCCTATAAACTGATTGCTCATTTATTACAAAATAATGATGAAATAAAACAGAAATACTGTCTCCCAAAAAATATTTATACATGTGGCATTTTATGTATTTAAAGATCATTGATGAGGGCTGGGCACAATGGCTTACGTTTGTAATCCCAACTACTTGGGAGATGTAGATAGGAGAATTGTAATTCCAGTCCAGCCCAGACAAAAAAGTTAGCAATGCTCCATCTCAATAAGTAAGCTGGGCATGAGGTACATGCCTGCAATCCCAGCTACGTGAGAGGTGAACGTAGGATGATCACAGTCTGAGGCTATCTCTGGCAAAAAGCACAACACACTATTTAAACAATAAGTAAAGCATAAGAACAGGGGCTGTGACTTAAGTGATAGAGTGCTTACCTAGCAAGTACAAGGTCCTGAGCTCAAGCCCTAGTACTACCAAAAAAACAAAACAATAATGATGATAATAATAATAATAATAATAATAATAAAAGATCAATGTTTTGAAATACAAAGAAGACTGAGAGGTGCCAAAGATTGTTAAAAGATTTGGGAGAAACAACAACTGAATGCAATTTGGGATCCCGTATTGAATAGCAGAGCAGTAAAAAGACAGTGGAAAAAACTGGTGAAATTCAAATAAGGCTTAATGGTTATTTGGTTAATGGTACTTGGTCAGTTAATTTCCAGATTTGGATTATTTTTCTGTGGCTATAGAAAATATTAACATTAGGGGAAACTGGGTGAGGAGAGTACAGGAATGGTCCACTATTTTTACAGCTTTTTCTACCTGTCTAAAATTCATTCAAAATAAGAAGTAAATAAGTAAACAAACAAAAGAAAAAGCAGAAACATTATCTGCTCTGTCCACAGCACGTACTTTCTCAAGTAGTACAATGAATTTGAGGTGTTATATAGATATGAAGTGAAGTGAGATGGATAGTGAAAACAATTATCTATTGAATGGACTGTTCACTACATGTCAACATCTTTGAGCCATAGCTTCACAGCCTAGGTATGTCAACTTGAAGAACAGGAATGCATCATTTTATTTTCTAAGATTCTAACTATTACAATTTTTGAAGGAAACTGAGGCTAACGTTAGAGTGTTAACATTTTCAGCTTATGTCGTCTCTCACTGATTACTATTTTCCAAACACAAAACCATTCTATTTCTTATCACTTTATTTTTAGGAGAAACTAGAATTTTAGAAAAAAGTCTTTCTTGTGTGCTCACAATAAACATATTCTACTCTGCCATGAATTGTTAACTTTATTAAAAGTGCATAATGTTTTCATTTTTATTTTTCCAATATTACTAATTGGAATACAACACAATTATTTGCATCCATAGAAACTGGATTTCCATCATTATTTCTACATGGAATTATTTCCATTGGGTTGGATTTCTTAGTGAGCCTCCAATCCATATTTCACTAATCCATTTGGTACATGAAACTGTATGTGTGGTTTTTTTAACCATTAAAATATTTTACTTTATTTTATTCTTACTCTTCAGTATTGCACACCAAAAGTCCATGTAATAGATTTTAAGTGAAATACGATTTTTAGGATTTTCAAATGAGTTTAGAATTATATATGTTAGTGAATAGGTATACTGTCAATTACAGCCATTGATATTTCCAAATATAGTGATTGGTGCCATATTAAAATTTGAAAGTTTATGGCCTGCAAGGTGCTAGAAAATCCCTTTTAGACAATTTGTAAGCCCCAAAGTTGTGCTATATCTATTTTTCTATTTAAGATAATTTATACACCCATATATCGATTGGGATATCTCTGCAAACATGCTTTATTTAGGATGGATTTTGTTAGTTGTTAGAAGTTAATAGTCACAGCTTCCAGGCTACTCACATCTCCCTACCTTTGGTTATAGTTAACAGCAGCCATCTGTTTTTAAAAGTGATTCCGGAATTATTATTATTACTATCTTGGACTCCTATCCTTCATGTGATCTTACTGGCAAACCCTTGACTCATTTACCTTATATTCCCTGTATGTAAAGCAGTGCACAGCAGTTCCCCAGTAAATGCTTATTGAAAGAATTCAAATAATTTGCTTCCTTTCAGCAGGTGCAGCTATTCTCTCTTCTCCCTCCCAACTCCTACTGCCCTTCTTGTTTGTCCTAATTGATTACTATTTTAATTTGTACTAAATTTTTCTTATGATTGTTTCCACTAATTAGTTATATCACTTTGCTTTCTTCATATCAAATATGTTTCAATGATGTGAAAATATTGCATCCAGGAAATACAGTTTGTGCTAGTTTCAATTACCCACTGCCAATATTAGAATCAAAGAATACCAGACTTGTAATGATACCTAGGATGAGATTCAGTTAAAATATTTATTTCTTCAGCAGCAGCAACAACAGAAAGGAATTACCTAAGCCTTTCATTCCTCTGAAATCAATCAGTATTCAATACTTTTCAGGAAATCTAATAATAAGAAACTACTTATTTTGGCTCTCATGTATCTACATTCCTGCGGCCTTTTGATAATCAGTGTTCTCAAATCCTGAAGCTATTCAAGGACCACTACTGTAATATTCAACTGTGGTTTTGTTCTTGACTTTCACTTAAATCTTCTTTGCAGACAGATACAGTGATTAAGTCTTACATTTCCTTATCCCATTCTTTGAAGGTTAATTTGCAGATGAATCCCCAAGCTACATTAGTCAATCTCTTGGCACTTTCAAAGAGATTCTTGCTGCCAACTAGTTACCCATTTCAAAGAATTTAAACGTACTCAATGAATTTGTATTTATTTCACAGTCAATAGGTTATCTCATTCTATACCGATTACTCTCTATCAGCAGTTTTCTTCCTCTTTGGGGCTAAACCCAAAGCTGAAGTAAAATAGCGACAGTTTTTTAATATTCCTTAGGAGGGTCAGGCAGATGTAGTGACTCACATCTATAATCCCAGCACTTAGGAGGCTGAGGCAGGAGGATTGTGAATTCAGTTCAAGGATAGCCTGGGCTACATAGCGAGACCCTGTTGTAAAACATTGGCAATATGACTTAAATAAATTTTGAAGAAGCAGATTTCTTTAGTATGTCTCTTTTTTTAGTTATGTCTCTTTTTTTAGATTAGTATTTTTTTATACTGAATCTACTTGTATTTTGTGGTAAACAATTGAATTATCATTACCTTAGTTTACTATTGACCAATCCAACACCCAAAGCTCAGTCGTTTCTATCAGCATCTCATGAAGTCAGTACTGACTTGCATTTTGAGGAGCCTAAATTAGACAAAGGAGTAATTTGCTGAATTTTGGAGGCCTACGAGAATGTTTGTTATAACACATGTTAGGCCTATGCAAAATGTGGAACTAGATTGTTGGCACCGAAGTCACATGCAACATTGATTTCTAGAAATCCAAGGAACTAAACTGGACCCAATTTGCTTTTGTTTGCGAGCACAAAAATGTATACAGACCGTCTTCCAAATGTGAATCACAAACTCCAGTTACCATATGTGTCATGATTATGAGTAACAACCATTGCCCTTCACTGAAAGGCAATGATCTATTGATTAGCTGTTCAAATATTTCTCAAAATCCACAGACTTATTTAACACATGCTGTTAAAATAGCTTTAGGAAAATCCACTGATTTACTTTTTTCTTATGCATGGGGTTAAAAATTGTTTAAAATAAATTTTCTTCTAAGCATGGTAAAAATTATCCCCTATATCTGTCCATGTCTTAGAAGAGAAAGCATATACAAAAACTTGTTTCATTGATACTGAAAAGCAGTGCATGCTATATCCAGAATGCAAACTTACCTTTAATTTACTATAGCAAATAATGGAGGTGTTTTCTTATAATAAATTCTCAATGACAAATCCTATGACTTTTGCTTTCTTAATGATTCTTTTTTTATGCCTTACCTAAGTTCCTAAAGTGAGACTTAGTTTATTCCAGCATTGATGCTTGAGCTGTGCTCTTTTTAGCTAAAAAAGATTTTTAAGAGCTTTCCATGTTAAGTTTGAAAGTACTTTGAGATCATGTCTTATGAATACCTGAAATTAATAACTGATCATCCTAATTCCAAATGATGAGTGCTGAGATGTACTGTTACACCTCACCCACATATTTTTGTTTTAAAAGTTTCTACTTAGCTCTCTCAGATGCTGTGAGGGAAGCCATTCTCTGAGGGACCAAAAAGCTATAATTATCTTAAAAAGTATATTTATGGCTAGATTTAAATTTAAGATAGGTGGGTGTAAAACCAGAAAAGGCCTAGATAAATGGAGTAAAATTAGGTCTTACAGTAAGTAAATTCTACTATATATATTTCCTTTTTGCATACTCTAAATCTAGTGTTATTTTACAGTATAAATCGTGAATTTTATTTTTGATAACCATCAAGATAATATAATCACAAAGCTATGTACTAAGAATTCTTTTCTTTGCCTATAATATTTCATAAAGATGTTCTTACATAATGCTTCTGCTTGGGAATTATAAAACCAAAATGGAAAAGAGATTGTATAGCCATAATTTCCTATGGAATTATTTAGATGTTTCAAATAGTGGCAGGTACTTTGAACCAAAAATTAAGCTCTTCTTCAATTGAAATTTATTACCTATATGTTATAGTTCAGATTTTTTTTTACCTTTTTTATAGACAGGGTCTTGCTATGTAGTTCAGGTTGGCCTTGAACTCATGATCTTTCTGCCTCAGCCTCCCAAATGCTGGCATGTTCAGATTATTTTTGAAAGAAGTGACTTTTGTGGGATAATAGTCATGCTGATGTGTCAGAACTTGAACAAACATTTGCTTTCAAATGATGTACAGCGGTCAAAGTAGAAATGCATATGCAATACTATCTGATGTATTTTCCACATTTACGTCAATTTTTTGTTGTTGTTGGTTTTGATGGTAGTGAGGATTGAACCCAGGGCCTCCCACTTTAAGGCCCCACCTTTTTGTTTATATTACTTATTATATATTTTTTGAGATAGGGTCTGGCTCACTTTTCTCCAGATCCTCCTGCTTCTGCCTGCTATGTAGCTGGGATTACAGATGTGTGTCACCAAGCCTGGCACATTTGTGTCAATATTTGACATATAAAGGACAGTAGGACCATTTGTCTTTTTCACTACACTTTCTACCAACAGGCTCCTTTATAAATTGCAATTTAATAAGTAGGAAATTACAAAAGTGGACAAAAATTTATAGCAACCATAGGCTAGCTTTTATTTTATAATTAAGAGCGAATTCACACATAAATAATTTGTTGGTGATAAGTTAGAGTTTTCTCAGCATATGAAATATTATTTTAATTTGATGAGTAGGTTGGTACATTAGACCTCTTTCATTGGAGTAGAAAAACTTCATAAAGCTGTATTCCCAGAAAATTTATGTAATAGTACTCAAGCCCTCTTTGTCTACTAATTAGAATTTTGATGATCAGATGAATTGGGAATTTTTAAATTGAGCATCATAACCTATAAGGCAAGCCAGTTATGAATCAGGCCACTTGAACAAATTACAATTATTATCATCAAGAACACTGATTTCAATTCCTCTCATTCAATGCTTGCCTAACAAAAATCTTTTTTTCTTTAAAGTTTTTTTTTAAGAGAAAAAATAAAAGATGGTTTTGTTATAACAATAATTAGCATTTCCAGACTCTCTTAACCTAAAGACTATTCATCTTCCTTATATGCTCAAAATCACACCAACTATTTCTATAGATATTTTGAGCAAGAATTTATTCCTTAATTGTACCAGAAAAGATATATTAACTACATAGTGAGCACATGGATTCTATTTTTAAGCTGAGTTGAAAGAATACTTCTGAAAGATAAGCTAGATATATCTTGCACTGGTAATAGTTGACATTCATTGAACACTTGGTATGTGCCCAGCATCATTCTAACAGTATTGCATACTTATTTCGCTGTTTCTTACAACAACAGTTTGTAATATGTTTTGTTAATATCTCTATTTGAATGATGAGGAAATAGTCATGGAGAGGTCAAAAAATTGGCCCAAGACCACATAACTTATAAGCGACAAAGCCGACAACTCCTTTAGCAATTTACTCCACAAAGTTTTCTATGCTTGTGCCCAGAAAAGCGTTCTTTTTGTATTTAGTCTTTACTAACTCTGTGACTATCATATTGACCTATGGCCAAAAACAAACTACAAAAATGAATTTTTGCCCTGAAATTAGCAGTGAAAGAAGAGTTAGATTTTTTTTGAGGCCATCATGCTATTATTAATCTAACAGTGTGAGTTCAATGTGTATATTGAATATGTACTTACCAAAACCCAAATTTTAACATTATATTACATTTTTAATTAAATATATAAATTGGTGGCAGAGAGATGACTAATATCCCCTATAAGTAAATTCATAGACTATTATAATAACTCTGCCATGAGTTTGCTTTTAGGCAGTTTGCCTTAATAAAATGTAATCATATATTTTATTCAAAATATTCTTTTCCAAAAGTAGTCTGTTTTATAATTAATACATGAGTTGAACTGAAACAGACCTGAATAAAGAATGGGCTTAAAGTTCATTCCTCTGTAAAGTTACTGGACATAGTCAGAGAATTATCTATTCTTGGTTTTATAAATATGCATGGTGGCAGGCCATGTAAACATGACTTGATCTGATTATCAGACTTACATCCTTTATTTCATTTGTGAAATAGTTTTGGTCAGTAATTGCAATTGGGATATATCTAATTTGTTTTCACTTTGTGGTAGAAATAAAGCATCAATTAACATTAAAATTTTCATAGATGCCCATTGGTATACAGAAAACAGAAGGAAAATATCCTAGAATGGTTTTGCTACCAAAATTATGGATGACTCTTTGCAAATTATTTTCAACAATTTAAGATGAATTTGAATGAACACTTAATTAAAATGGCAAAAGAAATTACATCTACGTATGGTCATATGCCTTGTTTTCAGATCCTAGATGCTTTATCCCAAAATTAAATTAATATTAATCTCTAAAACAAATATTGAAATGAGCATTTTATAATGCTACTGGTAAGTTGTACTGTTTAATTAATAGGCTGAAATTTCAGAAACTTTCAATTGGTATCATGTACTTAGAAGAATTGGGTTTGACATTTCCTTTAACTTTTTATTCAACTCTTTTCACATTTCCACTGTGATTGACATTGTACTATAATATCATGGCTATCGTTCATCATTAAATTGATCTATAATGTGTTTGAAAATATGTAATATTCCTTACTGTTTAAATATTCTAAAATACCATAAAACTTTCAGAATGCTTCTTTGATCGTTATAATTATTATACTATGATCACTCACATTATTGATGTGGACTATATTTTTAAGAAACTGGCAGGTACAGTAATGGGTTGAGGCATTACCATTATTCACAGTTGGCAGTTCATTGGAAAGTAAAAATAAAATATTCAGGCACCATTATGATCTCTTTTTTAAAAAGAGAGATAGTTGTGTTCACTTGCAATATACTTGAGAATAAATCTAGTACACAATTGTTATAGAGCCTGCTCACAGAAAATGAATAATGACAGCTTGCAAATATTTATCTTCTCCTTTCTCAATGACAGAAATGAAAAAAGCCATCACAATTCATTTAAACGTGCACCCAAAACTCTTAGCATTCTGTTAGATATTAGCAAATAAGAAATAAGCAAACAAACAAAGGAACACATTTAGAGTATTTACCTTTTTAAAGAGAGGTGTTAGATCTGAGAAGAGAAGTAACGTGAACAACAAAATTAAAGTTTACCTGAAATATGAGAAGAAATAATGTTTCACAACACTTTCATAAAATCATATGAATATTTCAATATGATTCTGAATTAAATCAGTCCATATATGGGCTAGGAGTATAGCTCAGTGTTATAACACCTGCCTAGCATGCATGAGACCCTAGGTTTGATACTTAGCACTGAAAAATATTAAATAAATTCATAAAAAAGCATTTGCTTGTGCTAGATTACTTTTCAAAGGAATATGGTAGCCATATGACTTGGGCAATTTATTTAGCTTCTCTTTAAAAATGTGATACTTCTTGCCTGTAAAATGGAGATAACAGCTTTGCTATGTGGATTAAATACAATAATGTAATTACATATCTAACTCTAAAATAGCTACAACAAATTCTGCATTAAGAATATTCACAACATGTACAAATGTTCATAAACATCAAAGGGCTTTCAATTAAGGTATGTACACTTATTATGTAGACTTCCAAATATAACTTTGGAAAATATAGCAGCCATATGTATATGTACATTAAAGTTAACATGTAGACATTGAAATTATTAGACTATGTTACAGTTTGCTGTTCCTAACTGGATTGTTCAGCATTTCCTGCTTTACATTTGAGGAAGGGCATCTTAATTTCTAACAAGACTATTAAGGAACCAGAGATTCATCTGATTGCCTCCTTAAGATTAGAAGGATTTAAAGTTCTGCTCTCCCTTGTTTAACTGGACCTTAAAATTCTATTCTTCATTAGCCAGTCAGATTTTTTTCAGGACAAAAGCTATTCTCCTATTGTCAGAGACAAACTTGAAACCCATAAAACCCTTAAAGTTGCCAAAAACTACCATTGGCCTAAAGCAATAATGTACTCTACCTCACATTAATGACCTAAATTAACTAGAAATTAACTTTGGCTTCAAGTGAAGTTTATATTGAACAAAAAATTCAAAAGAAAACAGTAAGAAGAAAATTATTTTATCAAATTATTGCATTTTTAATTTTAAACTTCATTTGCATTTGTTTTCCTATAACTATTTTCGATGGATTTAATGGTAAGGAGGTAAATTAATGAATTAGATATATGTTATATTAAGCTAAAGTACCATAGATTTCAAAAATAAGATTAAGAAATCTAAGGTCATCATACTTTGACTTGTGCTTCCCACAAATTTAAGAAGTCTTAGTCACTGCCTCTTTTCAGGCTCTCTATCACCAAGAAAGTGGGTGGAAATAGTACAAAGACAAACATCATTTGGTATTAATGCCATTTTCTTTTGTTGCAGTGCTGGGGTTTGCACCCAGGGCTCCATGTATGCCAGGCAAGCTTTCTACCACTGAGCTGCACCCCCCAGTCCACATTTCTTCTCCTTGAACTCCACTGTACTTTTTATGGTTTATCTGGTATCATATAACAAAGATGAGGTTTTACCTTAAGTGAAAAAGACTAGAGATTAAGTAGGAAAACATGGATTTAAAAGTATTTTATTTCAACTATGTGAAAACATACATATAATTAATAGTAGTTATATATGAGTATTAAAATGACCTGGAATTTTTAACTTTTCACTTTTTTGCTTGTCAGATTTTATATAATGAACATGTACATTATTTACAAGCAGTTGGAATAATAAGTAACATTGTAAAACACTGGAAATTTCTTTGCTGCAAAGAACTGAATCTCAAAATTCTACTCTATAGAATGTTCAGTTTCTAAATTGCTGAAAATCCACACACTAATAACATTATATTATGGTATATTCTAATAAGAAAACACATCAGCTACTGGCAGCTTCGAGGCTATGTTTGATAAGTCTTTGAATTCCCAGCTCATTCAGAGAGTATAGAACAATTCTGTTCTCAGCAATTGTGTTTTTCCAAAGAGACTGTCCCGTGGCAGCTCTGGAACACCTTTTAACTCCTAAACTGTTTGTTGGCTAAACAAGGATCAGACCATGCAATCACACCTCAGCCAGAAGCTTCATATCCTTCCACCTATTTCATAGACTAGATTTCTAGGATATTTTACAAGAAAATCCTTAGAAAAAAAATTAATAACATATGGCTCACTCTATCCAGTGTCTGAAGCTGTGTTTCTATAGCAACCATGATAGCCTAAATGTTAGATTTGAAACACTTTATGGTTATCATTTGTCATGTAAAGAGCAAACTTTTTTAGGGAAACTTCTGACTTCAAAGTAGTGACTTTGAAAAAGTGAGTTGATTTCCAGAATTTATCTTTTTATAAATCTACAATAGGAAAAAATAAAAGGAAAAATGTTTCTGACACCTTTTTTCCTTATCTGCTTCCCCACTTCAGACAGGTTTCTCATTGTGTTCCTGCTTGCAGTTTCCTAAATTATAAATCTAAAAGTTTGAAACAGTGTATTTGTGATGTGTAATCAAAGCTGATCTATGCCCTTAGGTCAAAATGCATAGTATGATGAGGTAATTTATATTACAAGATGTGTTTATTTTAAAAACTGTAATATTTATTGTTTCACTTAAGCCTCCCAATAATCCTTCAGAAGATGCAGGACAGTTATTGTATGCATTCCACAGATGGCTAATTAAGTTATGGGGAAGTGTCTTGCTTAAGATCACATGTTCACTAAAAGCAGAAGTGGTTCTAGAACCTGCTTTTACAGATTTTAATTTCTGTACTGTCTACCTGATAGTTCTCTTGATACTGTACTCATTAATGTAGTCTAGGAAGACTATGTACACTATACAAGGTATAATGTACACAATAGACCCTGAATGCAAAATCATGTTTATCTAAACTTCAAAGAAATGTGGAATTAGCTAGATAAGAGTTAAATATCCTAGGTATTATGCCAGTGCCTGTCTTTTGCTCCTACACCGAATCTATGAAATAAGCAAACTGAAGGCTTTAATATTACATTTTTGCAACATAGATAATAACAATAAATAATCTAGCTGCATAATTATGAGAAAACTTGCATATTCAGTAACAAATGTTCTGAATTATTTAATATAACAAGATTAAGTGGTAATCTTGAGATATAGATGCAAACATATTCCTTGCTATAAAAATTAGATAAGAAAAACTTCACACAATCTGATTGGATTACTTGCAACAGTATGACAATAGGAGTTCTGGCTTTTTCTCTTTATAATTTCAATACTTACAGTTCTACATCCTTCTAAAATGCATGAATCTTCTGTTCTAGTTTTTAGTCAAAGATCTCACCTGTCATTTACATCATTCATATCAGTGTACTTTATGAAATAAAAAGGAAAATGTGTCCTTTTTGTCCTTATTTCCTTTCTCCTTCAGATAGGTTTCTCATTGTGTTCCTGCTCATATTTTCCCAAATTCTAAATCTAAAAATTTGAAACAAAATATTTGTGGAATGTAATCAAGTTGATCAATGCCCTTAAGTCATTAATCCAAAGCATATTTCAAGGGATACCAAAGAGGTTATTAACCTACATCCATATGCTCTTCAGAGTAAAAAAGAGCAAAGTGTAGTGGTGGCTCTTCTGTAATCCCAACTACTAAGGAGGAGGATGGCTTGACCCAGGAGTTGGCGGCTATGCATGTAAAGGAAAGGAGGGAAGAAAAACAAGGGAGGGAGGGGTAGAAGGAAGGAAAGGTCTAATTTTTTTTCTTCATGTGTTGTACTTAATCTAACATGTGCTTGCTGAAAAGTTATTTTATACTCTTTCCTTATCGGTTCCAAATTGGTATCTTTGGCATTTACAATATGTCTTTCATTTCCCTGGGGTTTGTTTTAGTAAAGTGAAATGATTCATCATATAATATGCTATGACCTGAAATAGTTGCTATAACTTCCAAAGGTGACAGACATAGAAATAACTGAAGCCCTAACATCATGATCATTTCATTAAACATAAATGTAAAGTAGTGTCAGTTGCCAAAAAATGTGAAAATTTAATTATTGAGAAATTTTGAAAGGGATAGTTTTGATTAACCATATCTTATCTTGAAAACGAAAATACCAACCTTGAAAATTATTTGCTTGTAATTATAAGTTTTGTCTGTAGGATCCTAACACACAGAAAAAGTCACCAAATAAATGAAATTGACTAACCTAGCAAAATTACTAGGCAAAAAGACTCCATCTTAATGTTCAGAATTCTCTTTAATCATATGATACAGTTACTTTGATTGTCCATAGCTATTATTCCGTCCTGAAAAGGGAAATGTGTTCCACTTCAGTTTTCTGAGGTAAGAAAAGACTGACTTTTGAAAATGAAAAATAAAAGATGATCTGGGCTGCTAAATGTTAACTTTTTTGGAGGGGGAGGGTGGCACTGAGGTTTGAACTCAGGGCTTCACATTTGCTAGGCGGGTACTCTTACTGCTTGAGCCACCCTGCCAACTCTTTTTTGTGATGAGTTTTTTCAAGATAGAGTCTCTTGAACCATCTTGCCTGGGCCAGCTTCCAACTGCCATCCTCCAGATCTCTGCCTCTTAAATAGCTAGGATTATAGGCATGAGCCACTGGTGCCCAGCAATGTTTCCATTTTTATGGATATTGAAAAATTCATTGGTAAGAAACCATTTAGAAAAGGAGAATTAATTGTGATTTGCAGGAGTAACAACTTTTGAATTGCAAACATATATGTTTTCCTTCTTTGGGATTTATTAATTGGTAAAAGCATTACTCATGAAAGTTTTCAAGTTGGAATGTGAACTGTCACATCTCAAACATAGGGCTCAAATAACTTGTTATTATGGACCTGTGGTATTTTTGTTTATGTGTTTTTTACTTTTAGATCAGAATAAATACTCTGCACAAAGTTTTTGTTGTTGTTGTTTTTAATTCTAAGAAAACCATCTAAAGATCCTTTGGTATTACTGCTTTTGAGCTAAAAACTATTCAGATAACTGTTTGCCGAGGGAGTGAGTATGAAACTCAAAGGACAGAAGGAAGAGATTTTCTTACTTGCAATCCTCCAGTTCAGTGGCCGAACTGCTTAATTGAATTCAAATCCTGAGCAATTATATTTGCTTTCCTCTCGAATAAAGGCATAGAGGCAGAAAGCTTCCTGCCTGTTCAACAATCTTAGTAACGTTCAGATTGGCTATACATGCACTTGTGCATTGTGTGTTTGCAGAGCCAGTGTTTGTTGAAGGGGAGATGAGAAGTAGGCTGTGGGGATTGGGGAAGCACTAAGGAGTTTGGATTTTCCTCTATTGTCAATATTGATCTCTTGAACTGATGGATAACATAATTGTACCTCACACAGGAAATGAACTATGGGCAATGTTGATGAGGAGACTGTTGGAATAATCTAGATAAAAATTGATAAAGGCCTACACGAGGAGACTCACTTAGAGACATTTTGATGATCCAGTTTTTGCTTGTTTTTTAGTGATACTTGGATTGAAATCAGGGCTTCACGTTTACTAGGCAGTCACTCCACAATGGATGATTCAATTCTGAAGCTTAAAAAAACTAGGAAAGCTACCAGGGTATAACATCTCAGTGAAATGATTGTTTTTGTCTTTTCCTTGAAGGGCAAACTTCACTTTAACTACATGAAAATGTTCGATCCTAGATGATAATGGAGTATTTACTGGTATTTTAACTTGGTTAAACAGAATTAAAATATTATTTTCGGTCACCATCTTCTTCATGACAAAGCGTTATAGTTTAAAATACCCTAAAACTTGGCAGTTTTCAAAATTGAACAACTCAGAAAGTAATCTCTCATTAATAATAAATCACATTGGCCTAAACAATTGGCATAAATAATCTCAAGTACTTTCCAGTAAAGGAGAAAAGGATAATTATAATCAGGCTAAACTTTTTGTTACTATTTTCTGCCTACTTTAATAGATCATGTATCCAAGGTAGGAAAAATGAAAATATTGTTGGGTCCATTTCTAATGTCACCACTTTCAGCTTCTGTGCCTCACTAGAACATCAAATGGTCCTCTAACACCATGGCAGAAAGAATAGGTGTCTAAAGCACTCTTTGTTTTCCTGTTTCTTGGAGCTGTCGTGATAGATAAGGTCATTCAGTATTGCTTTGAAACTATGACATTTTATAATATAAAATTACTTTGAAGCAGAAAACTCTGGCCACCCTCCTTTTTCCCATGCTTTGAATTATTTTTGGACCCCAGCATAAATCAAAGAAAATATAAAGTATAGGCAGAATGATTTGTCTTCTGCCCATACAGTAAATATTAGAAGTTAAGACAGTGTGTGCTTGAGATGAGATTTGGAATTTGCATATTTGGCCACACACACACACACACACACATAAAGGTTGATGCAAAACAGGACTAAATGAAAAGGATCAAACTAACCCCCCTCAAAGGATCAAATAACCCCCCCATCCTTCCCACCTTCCCATCGTGTTCTTTTTCTGAGGCTTGAACTCAGGACCATGCACTTGCTAGACAGGTATTCTACCATTTGGACCACACCCCCAGCCTTTTTCATTTTGGTTACTTTTAGTATAGAGTCTGGAGTTTATGCCCAGGGCTGGCTTGGACCACAATTCTCCTATTTATGCTTCCACTTCCTGTGTGGCTAGAACGACTGATGCACACCATCGGGTCCAGCTTTTATTGGTTGAGATTGAGTCTCATGAACTTTTTACACCAGGCTGGCCTTGAATTGCCATCCTTCCGATCTCAGCCTCCTGAGTAGTTAGGATTACAGATGTGAGCCACTGGCGCCTGGCATTCCCACCACATTCTTATCACCATGTTGTTAACTCAAACTGGAAAACACTTAATAGGCAAAATTTCACAATACTAGTGTTGATTTAGTAGTAAAGTGGGGACAAGAGAGAAAAACCCACCCTCTGGTGTTGAATGGTATTGGAGATTAGCAGCACACTGTTCCTTTGAGTGATTACAGCCCAAAGGCTAATTACTAGACAGGAAAGGTGGTCCTTACATTATTTTTCCCACTTGCTTCAGATCTTGTTGTTCACAGTCTTGTAAAGCTCAAATGCAATAATGAAGTGATCTAGAAAGACCTAGACATTTTCATCTCCCCTCCCCAGTTAGTTTATCGGCTGCCCACACATCACTTTGAAAATGTTAGCCTTTAGATGTTTCATTTTCATTATGTTACTTGTTAGAAGAGCTATGAATTTAGCTAATAAAATGTTCTGTAAGTAATCTGACAATTAGAAGGGCTTGTGTTCACCCACAAAAAAAAAAAAAGATGTCTTTGTAGGATTCCACAAAAGTTTTCTAAACAAAATAATGTTTGTTTGTTTTTTGGTGGTACTGGTATTTAAACTCAGGGCTTCCCATCTGCAAAGCAAGCACTCTATCGCTTGAGGCACACCTTTAGCCTCTAAACAGAATAATTTAATAAATAGATAAAACCTCCAGTCCCAGATACTCTGGAGGCTTAGGCATGGGGATCACCTGAGTCCAAGATTTTGAGACCACTGAGCAGCATAGTGAGATCTTGTTTCTTAAAAATTTTAAATAAAATTTTGTGTGCAAGGTTCTGGGCTCAGTCCCCAGTACTGTTAAAATAAACAAATCAATAAATAAGAGAAGAAACAAGTAACATAGCAGCAATGAGTAAATAAAAAGAAAGCAGATAGAATCTTAGCAAGATGATTTTATGAGCAATTATGCATTGCGTTCCTTCTTTGAGCAAAGGCTTCATTAGTTCCTTCTTTTCCTCAGTCCATACTTTGCAGTTGTTAGGGGTCCCTTCTTTTCTATATGCAACACCAGCTTATCCTCTGCAGTCTTCAAGCATTAGTATCTGATATGTTTTTTAATTTTGTTTTTGCTTTGTTATTTTTGAGATGGGGTCCTTCCTTTTTGCCCAAGCTGGCCTGGACCACCATCCTCCCAGTTTAAGGCTTCCTGCGCTGTCACTGGAATGACAGGCACCCAGCAACAAACACACATGTCCAGCTTTTTTCCATTGAGATGGGAGTCTAACAAACTTTTTGCCTGGGTTGACCCTGAACCGTGATCCTCCTGATCTCAACCTCTCAAGTATGTAGAATTAACAGGCTTCAGCCATGGCCACTGCACCTAGCACTGGGGTTTGGACACAGAGCATTATGCACTTGCTAGGTAGACGCTCTTACCGCTTGAGCCACTCCACCAGCCCTTTTTTTATGATGGGTTTTTTGAGATAAGGTCTCATGAACTAGAACTATTTGCCAGGGGCTGGCTTAGAACCTCGATCAGCCTTATCTCTGCCTCCTGAATAGCTAGGATTACAGGTGTGAGCCAAAGTCACCTAGCCTGGCTACATTTTTAAAAGACAAATTTATTTAAGAATTACCTTGGTTCTTTTGGTTATTTCATGGAGGGGGGAGATATTTTTATAGGGGAAAACATAATTCCCACTTTCATGAGACTATTTAAAAACAAACTAAGAATAAATGCAAAAGCTTTTTTGGCATATAAAGTATTGCAGCATTTTCATCAAAATGCCAACTTGATGAAAATGGGAATGGTAGTGGGAGGATTATATTTCTCTTCACTATGGTATTTCAAAAATATGTCTTTATAGGAAAAGAACTAAAACAAGACACCTTTGAGAAAATATCTGGTATAAATGAATTTGCTATTTTAAAAGTTTAATTGAAAATAGAATTTTTTTATCAAAAACTTCAGCTGTGAAAACCTTTGTTCTTTAAGGGAAGACAGGTAAGACCTTTATATAGATACATGAATAGATATAAAATATTAAAAAGCCAAGATCTTTTAATTAATAATGAGATATAGGTTGATGCACTCTGGAAAGACTAGAAGAACAATAATAGAAATTTTTTACTACAGTCATGACATTTCATTGACCTTCAAACTTGATGCTGTTTTTTCTAAAGGTTATACTCATGTTTTAAAAGATACATTGTTTCATTATACCATTTACACCATAAATATCATTAATTTATATCATTAATAAATACCATCATAATGTATTAGTGAATCCTGTTAACAACAGCTGTAAGATTGATGAGTATTTAAACTTTTATTAAGAGTTTCTAAATGTCCCCTAGACTAATTAAATCTTCTCATTCCACAAGCACAATGCTTAATTATCTTGACTACACAGCTTATAGGAGAGATGTTCATAGAATATTCTCATTTCATACCTTCAGGTACATAGAGAGTTTGTCAATAAACCAATCCCTTTGTATTTGTGACATTACATTGGATTGATGATATGAATTCATCAATGGAGAATTAACCTACTGCAAGAGCTTGCATACTTTGCATTATTCCCGTGTGTTTGCATACAGTGATACACCTTTCAGGAGCTAAATTATTGGTTTAACACAATCCTGAAATTAAAATAACACACCACCAGTGAGATTATCAATCCCTCGATTGCATTGGTGTTTTATCTGCCTTGTGCCATACTTTTATCTAAAACAGGTTATAACTGTTGATTTTCATAGACTGAGAGGGCTTTAGAGCTAGAAAGATTCTAATTCAGTTCTATTATTTTATACAGACAAAAAAAATGAAGATAAGGTTAAGTATTTCTACCTAGCTCCTGCTTTTTTCCCTGTTAAAAATGCACTAATTCAGACATGGTGGTGAGTGAGGATTGCCAGTTGGAGACCAGCCTGGGCTACATAGCAAGACCTATCTCAATTTTTAAAAAAAGCACTAATCAAGTCAACAATGCACTGTAAATTGAGATCATTTTGGTAACTTTTATGACATCAGTCCCCTTACTCATCACCTACTATAAATAAATTGCCCTCAGACATAATTAAATGAATTTTTTGTTTTTTAAAAAAATCACTTTGTTATTTAAAACTTAAGACCAGATTGGAATATGAGAATCCTTCAGCTAAAGGAATAATTTTTAGCTTCCTTCTTTATGGCATGTTCTAGAAATAATTCTCCACAGGTTTCACATCCCAGAGCTCTTCGTTCTTGGGCAAACAGAAAGAGAAACAAAGAATGTGCGCTATTTCCTTCTACCGAGCACATGCACATTCTGGAACTCGTTTTCCCCCAATCAGAAAATACTTTCTACTCTTGCTTTCAAAAGGTATTCCAGCATTAACTTTTGATGTATTATTGCTAGAACTTTCATCTTCAGTTGAGGCCAAAGTTTCATTATGAGAATGTTTTGAGGGTTTATTTCTTCTTCTTCTTTTCTTTTTTTTTTCTTGGCAGTACTTTGGTTTGAACTCAAGCACTCTATCACTTGAGCCATGCCTCCAGTTCTTTTTGCTTTAGTTTATTTATCAAGTAATGTCTTGCTTTTATGCCTGGGCCCACTTCAGACCTGAATCCTTCTAACTCCATCTCTATCCTAGCTGGGATTACAGGGGTGAGCCAACATGCCCAGCTTGTTTTATGACATAGGGTCTCACTACGATTTTTTTCCAGGCTGACTTAGAACCCCAATCTTCCCATCTCTGATTACAGGTATGTGTAACCATGCCCAGAACTCTATTGTGGTGGGCGATGTTGTTATTTCTAATTAAAACAATGTTTTGTGAATTATTTAAAAATATAAGATCTTTAAAAGTCCACAATTTAACATTTCAATTTTGGAGAGTAGGCAAAGTTAAATAAGAGGGAAATTTTTACCCATATTTCTCCATATTACTTCCAGCCAGTATATTTATACACTTTGTTCAAACAAATATTAACATAACATTATGTTGGGCATGGTGGCACACACCTATAATCCCAGCTACTCTGAAGATGACAATCTGGAGGACTGCAGTTCAAGGCCAACCTGCCCAAAAAACATGACTCCCTATCTAAAAAATAACTAAAGCCAAAATGCCTGGGGTGTGGCTCAGGTGGTAGAGCACCTGCCTAGCAAGTGCAAAGCCTTGAGTTCAAACTCTCATTGGCTGATAAATAAACAAACAAACAAACAGACTTATTTCACCAAGGGAAATAATTATAAACTCAATTGTATAGGTATTGAAGAATTATATTTTATATGACCTATATTAAATAAAATACTAAATAAAATAGCAATTATAATATAATATTTCAGATAAGAACAGAGTAAATTAAACATTAAAAATCTCATTGGGCTGGAGGAGTGGTTCAAGTGATAAAAGAGCAAAACTCTGAATTCAATCCCCCCTAAAAAACCAAAACACCAAAAAACTACCTCATGATGTCCAATTTCCTTTCATTTTGAAAAAAAAGTAAATAAAAATTTACAATATTTCAATATTTGATGTAGCTTCTATAACAGAACCTTTTTTTAAATAAAATTTATTTGTAAAGTGTTAAATGAAATTTATATGTTCAGTGTCTGAATGTCATTCTGAAAGTTAGAGACATAGTGGAGTTTATGGCATTGACTTTATTACACTGAAGTTTAGAAGTTATCTTGTAAGTTAAAAAGATTATTCCTGTCATTTGAACCAGCTATGTTTTCTTCCAATAAGAGGTTAAACCCTGCTTTGGAAAATACTTTGCAGAATGGTTACTTAGTATGTGGCCAAAGATGTAAAGTAGAAAATATAGACGAAAACCAATATTCAGGTATTTGTTTAGAAAACAATTTGGTGTAATGCTGGTTCATAGACAGTGTTCCTTGTGCTTTCACAATGCGTTGTCTGCACCAGTCATCATTTAATAATGTACCCATGTTTCAAACATTTTCTTTCATTGATTTCAGAATTTGAATGTCTTTTTTTTTTTTTGAGGCAGGGTCGCACTATGTGGCCCAGGCTGGACTCAAATTCACAGTCCTCCTACATCAGCCTCCTGAGTGCTATGATTATAGGTGGACACCAAAAAGCCTGGCTTAAATATCTTTTGATATCTTCTCATGGGATCATATACCCTTGCATTTAGTAGTATATTGCTTACAGAAGTCACTTATTCTTTGTCATATGTTTTCTTAGAAACATTTGTAATTCCTTTTTGAGGGAATACATAAGTGCCTGAAAACTTTTTACTATATTTGGGAAGTTTCAGAGTTTTTGTTTGTTTCTTGTTTCTTTCTTTGCTGGGCTATGAATAAAACCCACAGTCTGTGCCTTCCTATGCAAATGGTCTACCACTGAACTACATCCCTAGACACTCAGAGTAATTTAAGTCTTGAAAAGTAGGACTTTTTTGTGTCAACTAAACAATGAGACAAACAATTCACATACAAATATAAATTGCAGGTGAGATTTTTGACTTTATGGTCTTTTAAAATACAATTCATCTTATTATTTTTCCTTTATAAATATCAACTGTGTTTCTCAATTTTTAGTGTCTGAAGCTCTTCCTTTTGTACTATTCTCCTGATCTTCATTAAAGTTCTCTGTAGGATGATTATACATGTTAAAGTGGTCGTAAATATTGAATTCTGTTCTCTTTGCTTCATAAAGCACAACACTTAAAGAAAAAAAAACCTGCAGCTGAAATTCACGTGGTTCTGGAAAAAAAAGCTTTACCAACGCTGTAGCAATTAGCCTACGGTGCTTGTAGCTTTATAAAGAAATGAATTTTTTATCAACAATGATAAATATACATAACTAACCATGACATTATAAAACACCATCTTGTCAGTTGAAAGTCCAATTTAGTAAGTAGTACGCTTGATTCAGGCTATGAGCGCAGGTAGTGCTTTTAGTAGCAAAGATTAGGAAACTTTTATCATTCATTCCTAAACCTAAATGATGAAAACTTCACTATTTTCACTAAAATAAGGGAAATTAAATGATAAACTGATGAGGAGAATTCAAATGCTGGCAGATTTTTATTCCTAGCTGTAGGTAGAAGTGTGAAGGAGAATTGCATTCTCAGGTCAATTGGAAGATTACAATACTAAAAGGGCAAAAGAAAGAAAAAACAAGGACTGAGTTTTCAGATAACACTCTTCACTCACAACTTAAGTTCTTTTATCTAATCAACTTTTGGTTATCTTTCAAATTTTCCTTACCATAAGAAAACTCTTAAAAAAATTGGCAAGTTTCAGTGAGACATGTTTCTTCTTGGCTCTCATTAACACTTGTAACGTATGTCCATCATGCTAGACACATCACTGACTTTCAAATGCCCACTTTATTAATTTTCTCCTAGATATTTCCTTAAAATAGGATTATTTAATCTCATAGCCCCCAGAAATTAAGCAACATTCATTAAGAATAACAAATAACTAATAACAACCAAATAACTGTAAATTTTCAATAACTAATTTTTATTATACAAAACCTTAAAGATACTGGATTGACATAAGTACCTTTATTATTGTGCTTTGAGGCAAAATACTGTTTTCATAAACTATGATTGCTGAATTTTTCCAATTTCCACTACCATTAGGTGATGATCTTCTTGGTAAGGCAGTAGAGAGTTTCTGAAAAAACTACACCTGAGTGAAAGGTTTTATCGGTCACTAGATCAGCTTTCTCTAAAGCAATGGGTTTTTAACTCAAGTGATTGAACATAGGACAAAATATCATCATTTCATATCATGATAATAATTGGCAGGAGAAGAAAGCAAGGTAGTGAAGAGGAAGGGGTCACAGCCTTTGAGAATCACAACAAACTACTACTAGTTTGTTTGAAGCAGGTCTTCTTATCATTAGAATGGCTGGTGGCCTCTTCAAATCAGAGGGAAATGGTGTTTCTTTTTAACAACTATTTTTTAATAATGAATTTAGAAGAGAAAACCTGCACACATGCTTGTTTTATAAACAGTTTTGAAAATTTAGATAGCTGCACTTTTAAAAACTTGCATCTAACAGAGACAAAGAGAGAAAGATGTAAATTTAAAACAGCAAGATTTTTGGTGGCAAATGTTCTGTATTATTACCCAATGGTAGTTTAGCATATAGATTTATTCTCTAGGATGAGTGATTTAGATACACATGTGATTTGGGTACATTCTTAGGCTAATACCATGTTATTCTGCTTCCATTTAATTAATTTTATGTTAATCTGGCTTCCAGAATGACAAGAATCCAGTTCCTTGACATAAATTATCCTTAATTCCTAACTAAATAGGCTTCTTTGCTTTGTTTTGTTTTTGCTGTGTTACTCAGGCAGGCCTTGAACTCCTGGGCTCAAGTAGTTGAGACTTCCTGCTTATACCATCAAGTCTGATTTAAGTAGGCTGTTTGTTTAATAAATCAGACTCAATGAAATTTGCTAGTACAATTTCACTGGCCTGGGCCTTATGAAAAACTGGAGGACTTGGGGCATGGGTCAAGTTGTAGAGCTCTCACCTAGCAAGCAAGAGGCCCTGAGTTCAATTCCCAGTACCCCCTACAGACACACACCAAAAGGGAGAGAAAATTGGGAAGACTTATCAGTTCATGTGATGTCCTAATCTTCCATTATGTGCATCATTTCCTTCAAATGGAAATGGATTTGTAACATGTAAAGGATTCATTATAACCAAAATAATGCAAAGATATTAGACCATAAATTTTTGTTGTAATTTAATGGTAATTAATGGTAATTCTGATATTAGTCAGTAACTTAATATAGTGGAACTCCAATATGGTAGATCAAGTTTGGTTTGTGATATAATAAATTTTTTTAGTGAAATTAACTTGGTAGTTATTGCTGGGAACATTGCCTGTCATTTGTGAGATAACTCATCCTTCATTTTTTAAAAAAAAATCAGTACTTATGAAAGGTATCAATTTGACAGCTCTGGAGACATGCTCCATTTTTTAAAAGATCTATTCAAACAATAAAAATAGCAGTGCTGCAACTCTGCGTAATTTCCAACTAAAGCATCTGTTGTGTCTATCACTATTTTGAAAAGTCTGTTCCCTGGGTGAAGAATTATTTTGGTCAACACATCTGAGCAGCACCCCGAGGAAGACCACCTTTTTCCTCACAGGACTAAAGATGATCATAACAATTCTTGGCCCTTATGAGATACAGATATGATGGAACTTCCTACTTGCAGCCCAGTCATTGGCTCCTCAAAATGTTGGGAAAAGAATGAAGCCTGTTGCCACATGGAAGTTCCTAGCACAATACATTCAATCTGTGCTAGTTTGGCTTTCTTTATTTCTTCTCCTCTCCAGAATATAGAGACTAAAGAACATGATATGGTTTAGATTGTACTACTTTATGCCAGATCCTGTTTTCGGGAATTTAATGTTAAATATCCACACTGATACATGGTTTGGATTCACCTAATTCACCAGGCCTGGCTAAAAGACAATACTAGAAAGATGATTATAAACATCTGGTATATGTAACAAATATTAATTGAATGCAGACACTTAAGATCTGTTGGTAGACCAGGGTTTGAGCCTTAGCAATCTTGACATTTGAGGCCAAGTAATTCTTTTTTCAAATTTTTAAAATTATTTTTTATTATTTTTGTACTGGGGTTACACTATGACATTTGCAAAAGTTCCTACAATATATCAAAGTTGAATTTTTTTTCTCCTTTCTACCTTAGTCCTCTTCTTATGGTGATGTCAACAGGTTTAAAAGTTCTATATTCATTCTTCTATAGAAGATACATCAACTATATTCATCTTTTTTATTTCTTTAACATAATCTTAAGAGCCAAGTTCTACATTCATACTGTTTAGGTTTGAATTGTACAACTTTAAAAAAAATGAACTTGTGTATGTACAATGTATCAAAATAAAGCTGCTTTTTTATTATTGTTGTACTGGGGTACACTATGACTCTTACAAAAGTTCTTATAATATATCTTAGTTGAATTTACCCCCTCCATCATTCTCCTTTATTCCCCCCTCCCTCATTCTGAAACAGTTAACAAGTCACATTTTTTCATTTTCATACGTGAGTACATAATATTTCCACCATATTCACCTCCTACGCCCTTTCCTTATGTCCTCCCCCTCCCACTGGTACCAACCCCCAGACAGGACCTGTTTTACCTTCCTCTTCTCTGCTTTTGAGACCTGTTTGTTTAAGATAGCTATATAGGGTGTTTCATTGTGACATTTCCATGTATGTATGTACTATAACCTGGATTGGCTCTGAACAAAGCTGGGGTCCAAGTACTTCTTGTTGCAGAGGCTTGTCCGGGGCACTGCTGGTCATTGTGCAGCACTCCTGGCCTTTACTCATCAAATACCATAGCAATGCTTGTACCATTATGACAAGCAAATACATCTACTCCACACACTGTTAAATGTCTCCTGAGGGTTAAAGTCAGTCCATATTGAGATCCACTGACCTAGAAGGTAGGAGTGAAAAAGATATTCAGAAACCAAAGGAAAATCACTAGACCCAAAGGATGTCCACCAACTGAATGCCATAGGAGGAGCTGGATTATTACACAAACTAGAGATATGCAGCTCCCCCATATTCAAGATAATGTCCATGGATTAGTTAAATATGTCTCTGCTGGACTGGCTTGATCCTCCTTTTTTTTTTTAATTTTTATTTTATTCATATGTGCATACAATGTTTGGGTCATTTCTCCCCACTTCCCCCTGCCCCCTCCTTTTCCCTCCCCTCCCTTACCCCTCGCTACCCGGCAGAAACTATTCTGCCCTTATCTCTAATTTTGTTGAAGAGAGAGTATAAGCAATAATAGGAAGGACCAAGGGTTTTTGCTAGTTGAGATAAGGATAGCTCTACAGGGAGTTGACTCACATTGATTTCCTGTGTATGTGTGTTACCTTCTAAGTTAATTCTTCTCGAACTAACCTTTTCTCTAGTTCCTGGTCCCCTTCTCCTACTGGCCTCAGTTGCTTTAAAGTATCTGCTTTAGTTTCTCTTTGTTGAGGGCAACAAATGCTAGCTAGTTTTTTACGTGTCTTACCTATCCTCATACTCCCTTGTGTGCTCTCGCTTTATCATGTGATCAAAGTCCAACCCCTTGTTGTGTTTGCCGTTGATCTAATGTCTGCATATGAGGGAGAACATATGATGTTTGGTCTTTTGGGCCAGGCTAATCTCACTCAGAATGATCCCCAATTCCATCCATTTACCTGCGAATGATATCATTTTGTTCTTCTTCATGGCTGCATAAAATTCCATTGTGTATAAATACCACATTTTCTTAATCCATTGATCCTCCTTCTTGAAAAAAATAGCTGCATTGAAGTCTAGAAGGAAAGAAAAAGAAAATCCACAAGGCTCCTAATTTTTCATTTATTATACCCATGTTAACAGTCTTGTTAGTGTCAGTCTGACATTAATCAGGGTGAAAGTACCAAAGGAAATTTGGCTGAATTCATGAAAATATTTAGGTACAATTAGACAAACTAAAATAGTTAAAGGCTTTAGACATTCATTGTTGCCAATTAGGCATTTTCCACACCATGAGATATTAAAGAGGATGTTTGGAGTTGGAAGTAAGGTAGAAGTTGTTATAATTAAATATAAAAACAAAGGAGAAAAAAGAGCCATAATGACAAGATACCATTCTATTGTGTACTTTGCAATGACCTTTGATTGAAATTTAGATATTTTTTCTGCCTATGAAAAATTAAGCATATAATGGTATGACTAAACAAAACTCTAATAAAGAAAAATATTATTTTGTGTTAGTAATTACCAAACTTTTCTATACTTTTTTTCTGAAAGTTTTAAAGTTTTAACAAGGAATATTGACTCTTCCTACTTCTGACTTTGGAGTTTCTTTTTTCATCTTTCCCAAGGCAAGACAATGCTGCTTATCTAAAGAAAAATGTAAGATAATTAATGAAATTTTTCATTTTTCTTTACTCTTAAAAGCTTGAGAAAGAATGAATTGTGTTCCACATTTTTTAAACTTTTGTTTGTTACTGATTTCTACGTGGTGAAATTCAGGTTTTTTTCATAGAATTTCTTTATTGTTTCTTTTTTTTCACCATAATGGACACCCAAAATAAATTCCATCTGCTTGTGCTTTACAAAATCATGTCTAACAAAAAATATTCCTACTGATCAGAGGGGCATATTGTTTCCTACTAAACACCATTTTGCATGCTTAACTGTATCTTGTATTTTGTTGTTTCATAAACCTAGTCTAACCTATTCATTTTAAATGTATTTTTATTCCTTTCTCACTCCTTTTAGACCATCTCCTAAATGAGTCACTTTAGAAATAACAGCCAACTCTAGGTGATTTAGGTGAAACACACAGATTGGGAATAATATAGCCAGCAAAATGATTAATTTTTAGATATGATAATTTGCTACCCTTTGAAAGGATTCATTTTCTCAACAAATGTAGTTTTCTTTCTCTGTCAATTTTGATCAGATTTAACATATCTCTCTTGCAATGTTTACCAATGATCTCAAATTTTCCATCATGAAATATATTCACACTTGTTTGGATTTTAACTTCTACTTTGGAAGATTTTCCTTTTTATTAAATGAATTGTTTTTTGAATAGCTTATTTGGCACTAAATAAGCAAAAGTTCCTTCAGTTATTCAAGAATGTATTTAGATATATGTATATAATGTAAATTTCTGGAGTTTTTCAGGTTCCCAATATTTGTGAAGTCTTAAAACTTTGCAAAACTCTCCTTTGTCCAAGTGGTAGTATCTTTCCAGTGGGCTTCTGATTGATCCAGGGAAGAATACTGTGAGGGTTTTATGATGAAATCAGGAGCATACTTAATACTAATAAAATGTTCCAATTTAGGATCTAGGTTAGGAGTACTCCCCTTAATAAAAGCGTTGACGCCTAGCACTTTTCTCAAAGAAGGATACCAGAATCTTAGCTGAGCTAGAAAAATGTGTCTGACTTGCAAAAAAATTCAATTATCATATTCTCCCAACGTCAGTATTAACTGCTTGGCAATTTTTGTGGGTAAGCATACAAATATATAACATTATTGGAGCCAAATAGTTCTTTCTTAATACAAAAATTGTTTTTATATTTTCTTTGACCTTTTGTGAAATTAATATTCAATAATAATCCCACTTACTACTTTTTGCCTGCTTGAGCAGCTTCTTAAGAAGTAATACATTAGAAATGATAACATCTGTGACTTAAGCACATTGTTATGTATTTTCTGATATCCTGGGGTAGTCAGTTGACTGCAGAATTAATTTTAAGCTGGTAATAAAATTTTCTTTGTAGAGAGCTAAGCTTTCCCCGGGACAAAAGGAAGAAACAATGCAAATATCATTGTAACTGCATTGTTTTTAAGAAATAATTTCATATTTCTGAATGTTGATTCCTTAGGTTATGTTTAAAACTTTAATGAGTGACAAGTTTGGAGTTGAGAAACAATCACACATTGTTCTTTACCCTTTTTATTTAAACTCAAAGCTTAGTCTTTAGAGTTGTCCCCTTACTCTGTTTTGAGAACTGTCTCTGTGAACTGCACTCTGCAGAGTGCTTGGTCACTTCTTTGCTTTCTCAGTCCCATTCTACTTTGATTAACCATGATGAATAATGTATTTTGAGCTTGGTATATCTTCTACAAGGCTATCCATTGGTTTCCTCTCTTAAGATTATTTACCCCAAGTTTATTTAACAGCTTCTCTTCTGAGCTTTGTGTTTTCTAAGGACACTCACAAAAGTCTTTAATTTGGAGAGAAAATAATTCAGGTCATTGAGTGTATACTGATATTCTTTATGAAGATCATACTATATCTTCAACCCCTTTTTGATAAGAGCTGTGTTTTATTTTTATGTTGATCCTTAGAGGCCTGACACTATATGCCTTACACATCATAAAAAGTGAATAAATTTGCTTATTGGTATGAGCATTTTTGTAAATAATTTGTCTCCTTTATAAAATTACATAAATTCATTACTGCAATCAAGAATTGGTTGTTGTAATGTTGGAAATGGCATCATGAAATTATGTGAGAGATTATTCATGTCCTATGCATTGGGCAAATCAAGGCACTTGCCAGAGGTTACATAGTTTGTAGTAAGATAAGATCACTTCTGGGGCTGGAGAGAGGTTAAAAAAAAATCACTTTTTTTTCTTTTATTCATATGTGCATACAATGTTTGGTTCATTTCTCTTCTGTTCCTCCACCCCCTCCCTTACTTACCCCACCCCTCCCTGTCCCCCCCCCCACGCCCTCACTACCAGGCAGAAACTATTTTGCCCTTATCTCTAATTTTGTTGAAAAGAGAGTATAAGAAATAATAGGAAGGGCCAAGGGTTTTTGCTAGTTGAGATAAGGATAGCTATACAGGCAGTTGACTCGCATTGCTTTCCTGTACATGTGTGTTACCTTCTAAAAATCACTTTTACCAAATGCTTTATTACCTTGAATATTAACACAATATTCATCTATAAGTATCCTCCTCAACTTCCTCTAATAACATTATGATTTCTAAACACAAGCCTTTGAAAAGTACTCTTGGAAAACATGAACAGAAAGTATTAGATACAGTTATCTGTGTACTTTTGGGGTACTATATTATATATGTATTAGAGTAATGTTAAAAACAACTTAAATAATTTTTAAACTACCTAAACTTGGAATTGTAGTGTGATGTCACTATTCTTTACCAAGCATATTTTTATTAAATTATGTATTTGAATATGAGTAAAGTTAAAATATTTACACACATGCTTCAAATTACTTAAAATGCCACCTGGTAATTTAATCATCAGGGTAATTTGTATTAATAAGATGATTATTAATTCTAGATAAGGACAGTGTAACTCCCCAAACTCATTTATTATTCATATTTAGAGTTCACATTCTTAAATCAGTATGATAGCTTAAAATAAATAATCAACACAGTATCTTCATAAAAGTCTACCTATGAGGGAACATGGACAATCAGGCAGATTCTCTCCCAAGTTATGGTCATGAGTTGTAGTTTTAAAAAATACTTATATTCAATGTGAGAGAGATGAAGTGGTTATAAATGTGTCTCATAATGTGTTGTATTTCTAGCATTCAGGAAGATTTAGTAGTAGTACTAATAGTAATAGTGACACTATTCTTATTATTATACATATTTATGGTATACAACATAATATTTTAATTATGTATAAATTGTGGAATGGCAAATAAAGCTAATGAACATACGCATTTCTTCACATACTTATCATTTACTTGTGGTGCAAAAACTTAAAATCCACTCCCTTCACAATCTTGAATTGTACGATACATTTGTTATGAACTTTAGCTACCATGCTGTTCTCTTGAAGTTACTCCTGTCTAACCAATATTTTGTGGTCTTTAACCAACATCTCCCCATCCTCACCCCACCCTCCCGTTCTCCCACCTTCTGCCTCTTTAATTACCATTCTACTCTCCGCTCTTATGAGTAACTTTTTAAGACTCCATCTAAGTAAGGTCATGCAATATTTTTCTTTCTATGTCCGGCTTACTTTGCTTCACATGTCTTCCGTGTTGTTGCAAATAACAGAATCTATTAAGTAGTACATAAACTCAATGCAGAGACAAAAACATTCCTTTATCATTTTTCCTCAGACCTCAGGGTCTCTTCAGAGCTTCCTGTAACTCTCTCTAATCCATTAAGGCAATGAATATTTATTCCATCTAGGACGGCCTATTAATTTGGTTTCTCATAAGTATGTTTTTAAATAACTATTATAGTTTCCAGGTTAACTAAAATCATATTGAATTCACAGAAAAGATTTTTTTGCTCTCTTTTGTCATACACAATTACCTTCAAATCTTACTAGCAGCACAAAGTTCTCTGTATTTTTAACCAATTATCTAGAAATTTCTGTATCCTGTCATTAGAGGGTTGCAAAGGAATAGAAAAGCTTTAACTATGTTTTATTTTAATATCATCAGTTATCAATTTATCAGTTTACCATTGAAACTTTAAAGTTAAAGGGCAAAAGTTATTGACATATTGCTTCTCTTGAAGTTTGTTCCTTGTAATATTCTGTCTTCTAGTCTTTTAAAAATAAAAGTTTGGGACTGGGGGTATAGTTCAATGGTAGAGTACTTGCTTAGTATTCACAAGGCCCTGGGTTCAATCCCCAGTACCACAAAATAAATGAATAAGTAAAAATAAGAGTTTTATGACAATAATATGATCCCTTAAGGGAAATTGGTTATACAAAGTGATTTCATAATTTATTAAAGCTAATAGAAATTTGGAATGTTTTCACAATGAGATAGCTATTTGATGAAGAAATCATGAATACAAATAATCCTTTAGTTTCATTAGGAATCCTAAAATGAACCTTGATAAAGAAGATGTATCGAGTATTGCATGATGGGAACATAGACCTAGCTCTAAGGTGGAGTGGGGTAGGGGATTAGTGAGAGTAGAGATAGGAGAAAACAAATACCACAAAAGCTCTTTGACTTTCCTAATGCTGAGTATCTGTTTTTCCGAAATAATTAGCTATCTATCTCAAATACATCTTCAACTTCATCACATTTGTCTTCTTTTACCTTTGTAAGTTCTTTGTAATAAATACTAAGAATTCATTAAAATATTTATTGCATGATTCCAAACACCATAGTCTTTATTCTCTGAAACATTTTGAAGAGCTATAAATTTATGATAACAGAATTAGAAAAACTAATTTCATTCTTTGCCAATTTCATAGTAAACATTAGCTGTGAACCACAAATGTTCTACAAATAGTAACCACAATGAGCAAATAATTCCTATGAGCCTTTGTCGGTTTTTCACTTGGTTAATTGAACAATAGAGTTATGTGCCCACCCTGACTCCCTGAACTCAGTAGGAGAGATAATATGAGGCCATTTATCTTTCACATCCACAGAAATGAAATGCCATATATGCACTGTCACAATAATAATGATGAGGTGCAGTGCAGCTTAAGTCATACTCCTCATTTAATTATATTTTAAGGTTAAATTTAGCAAACTCCTCTTTTCATTAACAGCAGGAATCATCTATTCACACTAGGAAACAAATATGACTAATGAAACAGTTTTGTTAAAGTAGCATGCTTTACTTCAGTCATATAAATGAACATACTTCGTACAATATCAAACAGGACTATATAGATGTTAGTTCTTCTCCCTGAGTTCCAGCAAGACCACACCTTAAGCACATAAAAAAAAAATTATCTCCATTCTCTAAAGACTGAAGTAAAATTTGATTTTACAGGGGTCTCTATAACTATCAGGACACCCATCAGCCTTCACACCATAATCACTTCTAGACTATAGCTGTATCTGTTTTGCCTTCCTCCTTCCATCCCCACTTGGAAATAAAATCTGTATATCTGTTCAATAGCATCTACCTAAGATGGTTCTCCAAATTTACTGAGAAATCAAAAAATATTTTTGGAGAAAAAAGGAAGTCTTATGCATAGTATTAAAAATCATGAAATTAGTGGAGCATTTACCTATATTGTTTGGTTATGGAAATTGAAATTAGAAACTGACTGAGGAGGGAGGCTTGCAAGTTCAAGTCTAGTCTAGGCTACATAATGGGACCCTGCATCCAAAAAAGAAAAAAGAAATGTAACCATATACCTGAGAGCTCTAAGTGACAGACCAAATTGTAGGGATTCCAATATGTCAGGCCCAGCCACTACCCCAATACACCAAATAGAGATAAATAGTGGTGCAGGGCAGAGAAAGGAGATTTATTACATGGCACAAGCATGCTGTGGGAAGAGGCAAAGTAAACATTTCAGTCTAGCTCATGTCATTTCAGGATATAGACATGAGCTTTGAGTTTACATAGAGGAGGAACCGGGATAAGGGCATGAGGTATGAATAATTATTGAACAAGTCTCTATCACTGGTAAGGGCCATTGGTCAGAGGTGGTCAGACGTGTGGTCCAATTGACTACCATCTCGAGGTCAGTCAGAGAGAGTCTGGTCATGATAAGAAAGTCATTTTTTTGGTGGCTAGGAGTGGTTTCACCTATTGTCACAAGATATTATTGATCAGTTCTGACCTCCCTGGATTCCAAGGTGACTGCTCAGAGCAAAGACAAATGTAAAATGGAAACAAGGAGGCCAAACATTTGATGCTGTTTCTTGTTAACTTGTGGATCCAAATAAGGAGTCAGTGCTTTTAGCAAAAAGTGTTCCTAAGAACCTGTTACAGAAACTCACAAATATGGATACTAATAGAAGTTAAAAGAGTAAAATGGAATGAAAGTTTGTACACAGATAATAGGTTCTTAACTTTTTTCATTTATGAAGTTGAGACTGTTTTATTGTTCAAAACAATAAGTTTTCAACTCCATTAAATATTTGCAACATAACAAGAGGAAAAGAATTTGATAATCCATTGACCATACTGTACAATGTGAATGAGAACTTTCTATTCATCATCTCCTTTTTTACATTATTAGTTCTTTGTGTCCTTTACTACATAAATCCTAAAGGAAAGCAAATAACGCTCATAGTTGTTTATTAATGAATTTCTATGAATTTGCACTGTAGGGAAAGGCTTTAAAATCTTAATAATCTTGCTTGTTCTTTGAGCATTTTTGAGCACAGAAGATGTGCCCAAAAAAGGCAAATTGCTGTGCTAAAGTTTTAGGGCATTCTCTTGGGAAGCCATCATTTCTTTGCCTTTCTTCACTGTGAAAGATTTTAATTGCCTTAGTGTTTCAATAACAATTACAGCCTAAATTCAGAAATTTCCTCTTCATGATCTGACAGCTCAGGGTTTTAATTTCTCAGAAGCTTTTCTTAAGTAGGTTATATTAGTTATTCAAAGTCTCAGAGGAGTTTCAATTTGTGCACTATGGGGTAAATTTCCCATCTATTTGCTTTGGATCCATCAGTTTTCTACCTGATTCTGTATATTAAGCAATGTTTCCAATTTCTTTTGTGCCACCAATCTAACAATATACTGACTCAATCACTTGATTTATTAGTCTGCATCAATCCACATAAAGTGTCTTCCTCTCTTTTGGCATAAGTTTAATTCAATTCCTATTCATGCTTGTTCAAATCCAATAAAGCTATTCTATTAAGATGGATTGTAGTGTGTGCAACTTCTGATTCTTTCTCACATATCTTCATCCTTTGCAACATAGCTTGAGAAAATTTTGTCAGTGCATTTCATGTTTTTACTTAAAAGAATACTTGAAAAGATTAATCAAATAAATTAAAGTGTAAACTATTTCCTCAAAGGAAGAAATAGCTTTACCTAACAAAGAGGACAAACCTTCACCTGCTATGTCCTGCAATTCTTTCTGTTCTTTTCTGCTCTCTACTACTAATTTTGCCAAGTCTTTACTTCATTTCTATACTATTCTCCTTCTGTCTTCTTTTTCTTATACCTCTTATAATACTGCATTCACTAACAGTAACAGTTTTCTATTGCTATGTGTCAAATTACCAAATACCTAGTGACTTAAAGAAATATCCATTTACTAGCTGAGTGTCATGTAGATGAGAAAGCCCAGAACTTCACCTTCAAGTTGTTGACAGGATCTGATTCCTGAGGCTTGTAGGACTGAGGTTCCTGTTTATTGCCAGCAGTTAGCTGTGTGCCTCCATTTCTAGTGGCAGTCCACATTCCTTCTCAAAGTCAGCAATTGCTTATTGAATCTTTCACTTCTCTCTGATAGCCCCTTTGCTTCAAACTAGAGAAAACTGTCTGCTTTTAAAGGGCCAGTGTAAATAATCCCTGTTGCCATGTAAAGGAACCAGAGTGATATCCCATATTTATATGTTCCACTCATACTCAAAAGGGAGGGGATTATAGAAAGGTGAGCGTCATTGGGGGTCATTCTTAGAATTTTACCTATAATACTAATCCATTATCACAGAAAGCCATCTGATACATTTCAAATATTTGGATTGATACTCAGAGCAAAGAAATGTTATCCTGTGTAACACACACACACACACACACATACACACACACACACACTGAAATAAGTGTTCCACAAGAGTCTTCATTCTCACTCTTGCATTAAATGATAATATTTGCAATTGTATCCCATTTTATAAAAAGAAAATATTAACTTACAAAATTTATGACAAAACCTACTAATGTTTTTTTATTTTATTTTAACCAGACTGGGAAAGACAGTCACTTTTATTTCCCTTTTTGGAAACTCATTTGTAATTTTGGATGTTCTGCAAAATTGTTCTATCAAAATTAGAATGAGATCCATTTGAAGTGAGTTGTCTGCTACTTTTAATACTAACTTATCCAGTTTTCCTTTTTATATTAGTGTAATTGTTATGTACACTCAGAATTAATTTTTGTTGGTATGTCTGTTTAGTTGTTTATTTTTGAGACAGGGTCTTGTTTTCTTTCCTAGACTGGCCTGGAACTCACAACGTAGCACAGGTTGGGCTCAAACTATGATCCTCCAGCGTCACTCTCCCAAGAAATGGCATATACCACCAGGCTCAGCTAGAATTAGTTTTAATGTGAAAGATGCTCAGGAATTTAATTTGCAATCATACTGACTGTTGTATCTTAGTAAGAACATTTTAATCTGTGTAAAAGCATCAGTGTCCAATATAAATGATCATTTATAGTAGTTATTATGCTAGTCACTAGATGGCAGTGCTAAAGTATATGTTGACTAAAATGAAAGCTGGCCACAGAAAGGAGTCTTTAGTCTATTAAGTATTAGAATTTTACCTCAGATATTCTATGTATTCTTGTGATTATTAAACAGAATATTAATGTGGTATAGTTTAAAGTGTTTAATGTCCTCTGATTTTCTTTTAGAAATATTTTCTATCTATTTGTTTTTCTCTATGACTTTTTGCTATACTCAATATTCAACTATAGCTCTTTGTGGCTTTGGATCTGCTAGACTTGGAACTGAAATACTGATTTCCTCCAATAACTTGTAGCCTGATGAAAAAGTGAGATAGCATGAATCCTTCTGTCCCCAGGTAATTGTTAATTCCCTAAAGAACGCATAATTGATGAATCAATCTCATAATGCTGTGACCTTTCACTTTTTAGCACTAATCATAATCTGTTACAATTTGAAACTACTGTAATTATTATATATAAGGCCTGCTATATATGCTAGACTTTATTCTTCATATGAGAAAGGAGAATGACTATCATCATGTCTCCAGTACCTACTATAATACCTGACACACAGAAGGCCCCCAGTTAAGATTCAATGAATCAATGCTGAACATGAATGCAGATTCTTTTTGTTCCTCATGGAAATCAAGAGACCTTGCTAAAACATAGGTATATGTGAGCTTTCTCACAAAAGGTACTAAGGCAAAAGCAAATCACTTCTGTTATTCCAGTTACTGTTATTTTACTGGAAGACAATCACACATAGGTGTACTTTGAAAGGCTACCTGTGCAACGTTTTAAATGAAAACACTGATTTTGAAAAATCCTCTTGTATCTATAATTTTTGTACCAGAAAACAAGAAATATCAGGCTGGTACCCAATATGTTCTTTCTTACAACTGTATATTATATGATGCATCTGGCTTTATTTCACTGCCAGTTCCCTCATTAAAATCAAAGGTTGTTGCCACAGATATTGGTATATTGCATTTCTTATAATTCAGTTATGAATTTCTTAGCAAGAAGGGCATGAGTCTACAGATTTGAAGGAATATATTATGTAAGTGTAATAAATATATCTCTTCATTTCTCTCTAGCAGTTTGTACTGGCAGGAGATTTTGTACTCATTCATATCCTTTTTCTTTTTATAATAATATAACTGATGTAATAAAGCATTGGATCATTCTTTGAAGTAGAATATGAATTATGCCTAATTGTAAATAGAGCTGACATGCTACTCTAAATCATTATGAATACATGTAAAGACATGTAATTCTACCTGCCTTTGTTAATAAAAAAGCATTTTATCATGTTCTAAAGTTTGATGTACACTGTCCATCACTGTCCCTTCATTTTTACAATTGTTTTATTTGAACAGCAAATATCTTGCTGAAACAGAAGCCTCAAGGCTGTTTTGCTGATGAGTTTTGAATCAATAGAAAAGCTTTAAGTGGATTGGACATACTGATTTCTTCCACACTTGTTTGTCCTGATTTTTCTGAACTTAAAAGTAAAGTTGTATCATTTTTTTTCTGCCTTCCAGAAAAGACATTTGGATTCACCTTCTCCTGAGCAGAGTGCTTTATTTTGCTTTGGTTACCACCGAAATTGATATTGTTTTTATTTTTTTGGTCATTTGGACTTTTTCTTTTGTGATATGTATGCTTGTGTCCTTGGCTCATTGAAAAAATAGCACACTAATATTTTTTTAAAAGGCACAGGTATTTGACTCTTTTGTGCTAATTTCTAGATTTAAGAGCAAAAATCTATTAAAATAGGTTTGCATAAATACATTCTCCATTTAACTTTATCTTTTTTATAATCAGCTAGATTATAATATCACCCAGAACTGAAATCTATCACTTTTGGAATCTAGTCAAGAGAAAAGTAGTAACTAACAATCACATATAATTGACACATAAGGTTAGAAAATAAAAATATTAGGTAGTAGCTTAAAATTTGATCCATTAGTTTTTTATACTTAAGATTATAAGATAAATCCGGTGGGTTTTTTTTAGAGTTAATTAAAAATTACTGAACAAAATAAAAGATTTCAGTTACTGTGACATAGAAAGAGCAAATATAAGCTATCAGTGATCACCAGTTAGCCTCCTGAAATTCAACTAAGAACTATTTATTCTTATAACTTTAGCCTAATAACATTCAAAGGCTATGTTTAAGTGCCTACTATGTGCCTGCTAGAAAATGCAAAAGTGATGGGGACTTCTTAAAGGACTTTGTACTCAAAATATCATTGTAGACATTTAGATTAAAGACATATATTTATAAAGATGTGTTATAACTGCATTCTTTCAATGAGGTTATAGAGCCTGAAGATCTAAACATCACTTTAAAACTACAGAAAATGCTGTATGTTTGAAATCATGTGCTTGTTTAGCAAACCATTTTGAATGTTTGGTTACTATGTTCTCTTAACTGGATTGCCAAAAACTATAGATTTCAGCTCAGGGTGGTTACAATACAGCCTATTGAGAAGATGCAGCTGACTGGATTTTATTTATGCTGAACCTGCTATTGAAGAACCAGTTTTTCACCATAAGAAATAACATCTCCTTTTCAGCCTATTTAGTTCCATGATACAATTTATGACTTAAGTGACAAACTTTGATTCTTTCCCTAGCCATATACATTTTCAGGGTGTTTGGGAATACTTTTCATTTGAATATCATGGAAACCCTACTAATCTGAATTCTAGCCTAGTACAAATATAGCCAATTCAGTCTTTCTGATGCTAACTTTTATTTCAAGGTAATATTACTTAGAGAAATGTATCATGATCATTTCCTACTTTTCCTATTCTTTAATGAAGACAAAGTAAAAATCTCAGTAAACTAACTTTATATTCTGAGTTGTTTCATAAAGAATATATTATTAGAGTTACATATAAAGGGGAAAGTAACCAACACTAACTAAAATATCTTCATAACTAATCACTTTACTCTGAACCTGATTTCAAAAGAAGCAGATAATTCTATTGATGAATTATAGAAAATTCATTTATTCATGAAGTCAAGTTAACATCTTCAAATCCTTTAGTTTTTTAAAGAACAATTTCATGTATATATTATCATTGGTGACACACATCAGATGAAATAAAGGCACAAAAGGAATTAAATGACTTGCCCAAAGATACATAGCTAAGAAGTGAAAGTTACATGCAACTTTCCATCATTAGACACCAAATGCAATATGCTTCCTTCAAAAACAAAATGCTTATGTCACCCTCTAATAACAGTTAAGGTCAGTTTATTCCATTATTGTGTATGTCTTACTTATCCTGAAGGTTTAGAAACATACTGTTTGTTTCCTGAGTCAAATGTTTTGTATTATTCAGTTTTGTATGTAATGGACAAATCCTTTCAAAGGGTACTTAACTATGTGACCAAGAAGGAGAAGGCATTATTTGACAACTAAAACTATAATTGGGTACTTTATTACTTCAAAAAGTTTCTGCTTTCATAACAACTAGTACAATTAAACCATGTTAGTGATATCAAAGTCAATGTCATCTTTTGAATCACTTGGGTTGATCCTAGTGAGTCAAAACTAAAAACTATCTTTCTTTGCTATTTAAAATCTTCCTAATGAAGTTTTGTTCTGCCTACAATTATGTCAATTATCTAAATTTATAAACTTTATAAATTGCTATAAAATAGCAATCTAGGAATATTGGTTGATCAGATTATCTTTATACTACTTATTTAAGTAACTAAACTAGTATGGTTTTCTACAGATCAAAGTTTCTTTCTTTCAATTGTTGCTGTAGTCATGGAATTGTTCATTGTTTCTGAAATCATTGTTCCACTGCTATTATTGTGAGTAAATTAAATGCTCAAGAAAGCAACTGTAAGATTTAACAAAGTTTTTGCTTAAACAACTTATGTTGAGAATAATCCTGCCAACTTATTCCTGCCAGTATTTGTTCCTAGAACAGCACACATAACATAACCATGTGGGGCTTCCAGACTCTAGGAATTAGTAGAGATTTGAAGATAAGTTCCTTTTCCTTTCTTCCTTCTGCTCACACCTTCCTTTCTTCTCTCCTTTTTTCCTTTCTATTTTCCTGCTTTTTTGTAAGAATTCCTTTCTTGAATATTCGAAGAGCCAAGTGTTCAAGGAGGCATTTCAAAGTAGCTTGCTACTGCATTTAATTTTGTATCTATGACATTTCCTTCATTTTTTTTCTCAATTGTGACTAAATGTTATACACAAACTAGGGAGAGGAATCCTTGGTTACTGTTAGAGGCCCTTTGGTATCTGTAAGACTCAGAATCAAAGGACTGAGAGAGGAACAGGAAACTGGCTTCTAAACTTGGCACTGACAAAAATCAACATAAGGACATTGAATAAGTCATTTATCTCTTCTGGAACCGTTTCTTCAACTATCAAAACAGGAAGTTGGATGATCTTCAAGTACCCCCTTTCAGCATCATCTCTGAGAGTATGCTTATTTCACATAGACATTGATAGTTACAGTGTTCAATTTTGAGAATTTTGTTGTCTTAAAGGGATCAAACAACCACTGCAATAGGTAGTGGTATAGAGTGAAAAAAGTATAGACTGGAGTACCATGAATCTGAAAGGGGATCTTGTTCTACCACTGACTAGCTGTATATGGAAATTTAGCATCTCCTCTTAGTTTTAAATCTGTTATTGCATTGTTGTCATAGCAAAGCTTAAATGAGAAAAAGCATATAGAGCAATGAGTTAGTAAATTAAAACAATTATCATACATCTTCCTTCTCATAGTCTTTTGTATGTTGAACAATTTCTATGGGGAAGGCTTGATCAAGATTATTCTTTATCCTTCTTATTTATCTTAGGATGACAGATGGCATCTTAGATAATAATACTTCTCAGGGTGTACCACAATGACAGATCCAGTGGCATAAACTTTACAAAGTCCTACACTAACTTGTTTTCTCTCTTCTGCCAGAATGCAAGGTATCAAGCCAAAAGGTTTGTGGGAGACTAATGAAAACATTTCCACAGATATTGGCATGAGCTGCATGCTTTATTCATGAATGTAACTTCCTAGTATTTGGCAAGTTAATTGCAATGATCATTTAGAAGAATTTCTGGCTTTCTGTGAGTAGCAGATGTTTTGTGGAATCTGTGGAATTTTTCAAACATATAGATGCAATATAATATGATTGGCTATGAAGGAACTATATTGTCAACTCTTCCTTTTGTGGTTTTCATTTATTTAGTTGCTTCCCTATACAGATGGCTTTAATTTAGACCAAGATATTTAAGTAATTTAAAATAAAATTTTAAAACTCAAGGACTCTTCCTTATAACAAGTAGATGGTAGAAAAAATTGTTTGAACAGAGAATAGTAGTGAATATAAAATCACAAATATGTTAAGGAGTTACTTTGAGAACTGAGGTCATTTGCAAAAGTAGCTTGAATATCTTTCATTCCTTTATCTATAGAACAGAAGAATGAAATATTAAAAACACTTAGAAGCTATAACAATTTATTTTACTATAAATTCTCATTTATGGAAAAAATGATAACTAATGGAAAGAGCCAGTATATAAGCTTTACATAGTAAGGGATCTTTTCTTCATTCTCTGGTATATTCCAAGCGTCTACATCATTGACAAGCACATAATCTGCATTAAATAAATATGTTGGATAAATGAACAATGCTCTGATGAACATATAAAGTATTTTTTGATACTGCCTTCCTAAATGTGTTACTTTTTTCTAATCTCCAATATATTATTTTAGAATATTAACCCTCCCAGTTACTAGAAAAAAATAGCTTAAGTTCTTTGAACCTCACCTCTTCTTTTTCTGTAACATGGATTTCTGTTAAAGTGAGGTAAAATCATTAGCATATTGCCACATAGATGTGCAATAAATTCTCTTTGTTCAATTATTTTAAATCATTTCATGTCACTTCAGCATGCATTTCGAAAATAGTGGGTGCATTCTTACAAAAACACAGTGCAGTGATCACCCTGTTAGGTTTTGCTTCATAAACACAGTATTTACATTAAAAAAAAATAGTATCCCAAAAGAAAAACCTGGAAATTATTACTTATAATGTAAGGTAACATAGCTCCTTGAGAAAGATTTTAAAATGTTAACAATAAGAGTAACAACTCTACCTGTGATTTGCCACTTAAAGAAGAACAAATATTCATGTTGATACATATATTTTTATCAAAATGAATAATTTAGTCAGCATTATATGCAGTTTAGAAAAGGGAAGCATTACTGAAATGCTAATTTTGTGATATAATGAAATGCAGAGGCCCTGAAATGAGAGAAGAGAATAAAATATTCTTGTTAATATATTTCCCTGCATAATTTAAAAGGTCTATAAAGTCACATGTGAGGCAAAGGTGTCACATCATATCTCAATGGTTATTTGAACTAGATATATTTTATGCATTTTCAGAAAGAACAGAGGTTTCTAATGAGAAATGAATATATTTAATCATTGCCTCTTACCAGTATATTTAGTCACCGATATTGAGAAATTATGCCCAGGCATGCATGGTAGAATCAGTTGTCCTTCAAGATATTTAAGACCTTCCACAAATCAAAGTTATAGCCTATACTGAGTGAGTGTTCATGATTGTACTTCCCTGGAGAACTAAGACAAGAGCATTTAAGATGTCATAAACTGTTCTTAAGTGGAGAAAGTAATACTGACAAAAAGACTTAAATAAATTATTATTGGAAATGTCATTTACCAAGGACCACTTTCCTCAAAATGCATTATCATAATATCTACTGGGGAGAAAGTCATCAAAGAAGAAAAGATTCCTGCATAATTTTATATTTTTAAGAAAGACCAACTTTTTCTAGGGAAAATACCTAATTCTCATTTTAGGAGAGGATTAAAATGTTCTTTGTTTTACTTCATTTTGTTTGTAACAGGACTGGTGGTGTGCTATGGTACTAAAAATGAAACTGGATTGGGCATAAATAATGAGGACTCCTCTCAAGTGGTAGAGTGCCTGCCTAGCAAGTGCATGTTCCTGAGTTCAAACCCCAGTACTGCCAAAAAAAAGGACTTCTATTTTTGAGAAAACTTAATATTTTTCAAGCTATATAACCTGAAAGCATATCTCATTTGTAGATATAATTTCTTTTGAAAAACCTTCAAACATACATAAGTAGTGGAGATAATAATATAATGATTCTCCATAACCCCATCACACAGACTTGATAGTCATTAAAATTTTTAACTTTATCCCTGTCTCTTTCCCTTTCTACTAGTTGAATTACTTTAAATCATTGTACATCATTTTAGCATGCATTTCTAAAATTGTGGGTATGTTCTTATAAAACCATAGTGCAATTACCACACCTAATAATTTTAAGAATGATTCCTTGATATTACTTAAAACTCCAGTCCATATTCACATTTTCTCAGTTGTTTCAGAAATACCTTTTTAAAATTAACTTTGGAAACTGTAGAACATGTTGTCATCTTAACAAAATTGCCTTCAGTTGGTCCATATTCTGTGAGTCTGCAGCACATGTCTAGAGCATCTGAGTGAGTGGAACAACTGTGACTGACTATATATAGAATAATATTTCAGTGTGATGTTAAAAATGGTGCTGCTGTTCAGAAGCATTTGTTATTTCACAAATGGAATATTTTTCCCCAAAGTTTTTTAGTAATCATTAGTTCATAGATATTTAAATTAGTTCTCCAACTTGAAAATCATGAATGAAAATATTCAATCACTTAAAGGGCTTTGGACCATCATGAAATGATTTCAACTTGTGGAAGATGGTAATCTACCAACTTGGAAGATGGTAATAATCAAACTTGTATATTTGAAGTACTTCTCCTTTCCCACACCAAGCGCACATACACACGAAAATGTACACTCACACATTTTGACATCAAGAGCAAAAGGACTGAAGGACTCGTGTTGCTTTGAACTTTCTGGCAGATTTATTTGTAAGTTCAGTTCAACAGTAAGTATTCTTGGAGAATAATTAACAGAATTTTCTATGAAGTTAGTCAGGAAACTTAAAAACTGAAAATATATTGTAAGTCATTTGTAGTCTGATATTTTGATTTTGATCACATGAAGGGATGTTATAAAATTGGCATATCTGTTTCTCTTAAATGTTGACACCACCCAATGTGACGTTTATGGAACTAGTGCAAGAAATAGAGTATTTTAAAAATTATTAAGCTGAAAGACTGTTTGTTTCCCCCCACAAATGAATAAAATAATAGAAGTGCACAAGGCAGTAAATAGATTTTAGACAAGCATTAAGCCTCTGAAGTACAAGTCAGGCTTCAGACAGCCACAAAAATGGCATTACTTCTTCTAGGTAGATTTCTTAAAATCATAAAAGCACAAATAAATCATTTTGTCTTCAATTTTTTTGTAAGCCTGTATAGTCTCCTATTTAAGAATGAGATATGTTATTTAAGATTTATTTAAAGAAGTAGAAAGAAGAGATGGGACAGAATGTATGCACATTACCTATAGGCTGCATTATAAGAAAACTCAATCACACTTTCACATCCCTTTCAAATCAAGAGGCTTTATCAGATGAATGGCATGTTTTACATTCAATTGGCAATAACAAGAAGAAAGTAATTATAACCAAATTCATCTATTTGGCAGTATCTTCTTTGTAAAATCCACACAGAATAATGTCAAGTATTTATGGCAAAAAAAACTCCAAAAACAAAAACCCTGAATCACAGCATTTTGGAGGAACAAGGAGTAGAGGTCTTCTATTGTAATTTCTTCTCATCATGGATAAAAACACTGATACCCAAAGAAACTCAATAATTTATTCTAAGCCACACATCAACTAAGTTAAGGACTATAGAGTCAGGACTAAAATCCATGTCTGCTACCACCCAGAGTAATGATATATATGCTACTATCTGGGGTGCTGAATGATACTAGGTTGAATTATGCATTATTTAAATTATAAATTATACAAATTAATTTTGATTTCACTCAGCTTTCTGTATTTGTGACACCTTTACTGTTGCATTAATTTGTCATTTATATATATGTACTACTGATGTTTAGTGAGTTATATACATTATATAGTAATAAGTTATGAAACAATAGTAAGGATTACTTTTCCTTCAGGTGGAATAGCAAACCAGAAACTCTGAAGTGGCATGTTTGTTTCTCTCCCCTTTATATAGGAGTTTCTGAAGCTGTGAAATGAAGAACTGCTTGAGAGATGAGGAGTTAAGGGTTCATTCGGCTGTCCAGATGTATCCAAGTACCTAGTTATTTGGCAATAAATACATCTGGGCAACTGATTGAACTTTTCGCTTTTCCTAACTCAACTGGAACTCTCTACAATGTGAAAGGCCTGCTAGACAGCCTTTGTGATCTTTTAATTTAATGAATTGGGGAGTAGGAGTTGCCTGTGGATGAGGTGATGCTGTTGTAAATGTGAGTGGGAATGCATTTTGTCATGCAGCTACATTGAACTGTGTCTTGACAAAAATAGAAAGAGGGTATTTTTTCTAGCTTGCAATGGTAAAATCAAACTAACAAAAAATTGGGAAGTATTCTCATCAGTGACACTTGTCATGTGGCTACCTCACCACTATAAAATAAATAATTGCATTTTTATTGTGATTGACAATAGCTTACAAATGCAGGGTGATATGACTCACCTATTAGAATTTTTTTAAAAAAATATAGTGTCTAGCTATGGCTACCTACAACTATAAATCCATTTGGTGGTTTCCCCTCAGTCACTCTTTATCTCATTAGGCAACTTCACTTCATTCATATCAATTATCAGTGTCTGAAAGTAGTCTATGTATATGTTGCCATGTTTAATGCCTGCTACTCCTGCTAGAATGTAAGCTCCATGAGAGCAAGGGCCCTGTTTACATTGTTTACCACATGCTCAGCATTTAGCCTAGTGCCTAATACACAATAGGCAATCAATAAATATTTGAATACAGGAAAGTTCTGTTACAACAGGCTGTTCTGTTACAACAGGCTTGCAAATCAGTTAGAATATGTTGCCAACACAGAAATTTAGCATATGGGCTCTCCCTTAGCTCTGCTTTTTAAAAGCCTCTAGTTTACTACATGGATACTTATGTTCAGATAACTAAGGGATAGTTCTGCTACCACCTAGGGAGAAAGCAGCTTCAAATTGCTAGGCAAACTGCCCACTAGGACAGTTTCTCTCAAGGTCTTTTACTATAATCATGGAGTGACTTATAATAGTTACTTTAATTCTTTTCATTTGGAAACTGTTTTTGAAGTGTTATTTTAGGTAAACAGAATAGGTCTAGCTGTGAAAAACTTGCAATCTTATACACTATAGATTTTGAGTTAACTATCTTGCTAACTCATAAAACATAAAACTCATGAAATACTATCACAAGGGGCTGGAGGTGTAGTTCAGTGGTAGAGGGCTTGCATAGCATTGTGAAGTCTGGATTCCATCCCCAACATGTCAAAACAAAATGAAACAAACCTTTCACAAAACATACCAAGCAAAAGCATAGAAAACACAAATAAGGAGAAAATGTCCTATTTGCATTCCAAGTACAGAAGGAACAGTTACATTTATCTCAACAACCACTAGTGTTATCTAGAGGAGAAAGGGAGGTAATGAAAGTATTGATACTAGAGCTGCCTTTAAATTGGATAGACACCTTATTATTATAAGATCTAATAGAGTGCCCAGAGTCCCATCCAGTTAATTCTACCCTCTTTCATTCTCAGAAAGTCTCAGTATGGAGAAGAAATTATAAAATCACCCAATACATGTAACTGCATATTCAAAACTATTAGATTTTTCTGTAGTACACTATGGAGAAGCACTCAGTTTTATGCCTGAAGCACTGCATCCTGAGGCAAACCCAGCAAAAATGCAGTAAGTTATCTGCTAGTATCCTGTGGTACAGATCCTGTACCTGGCTTAGTAAGGAATTCATCATGTCCATTGAAGTTTATTAGCCTGAGGCTTTTTGCCTGATGTAAAAGATCATTTTCTGACAGAGCAGATTGCTGAACAGTGGAAGGTTGTGAATTGCCTCTCCTGAAGGTTGTTCTAAAGAATATCAATTGTCAAACATCTTGAAGTGGCTTAAATATAGACCTGTCTAAACACAGGGCACTAGATTATTTGATCTTTTGTAAATTCTCAGCCCTTAGGAGGTCTGTAAGTTCAAAATTAAAGGATAAATTAAAACTTTACAATTTAAGATAGAAGGTTTGAGTTTAACTTCATAGACTGTATTTCCAAATGAACTTGCCAGGCTGGAAGATCCTATGTTTACTGGGGGAAAAGTAGATTTTAGTTTTATTGATTGTAATAACTGAAAAACTATAAATCATAATCAAAATCATAAATATAAATCACCACTAAAATCATAGGTAACTGATTTGACTATGCTTGTCAAAGGTGAACTTTTAGTATATCAAATGTATGCTTTATGAGACGTCTCTACAGGACATTTAATGTTGAATGGAAGATTTCTACAATATTCAGTAGTCCTAAGAATAATGTTTGAACCAAAAAAGTACTCCCCAAATTGTCATAAATCCATCAGTATTAATATTATCTCTCCAGGACTAGTCTGAACATTTGTGACTAATTCATTTTTGATCTAGCCATCTGCTGAAAACTCAGTTAGGTACAATAACCAGAGGGAATTATTTTGAATTATGAGTCTATAATTTCTGAATAAAAACTGACAAAGATCAAACCTCTATATGTAATATTGCATATTCAGTTATTAAATGTTTTATTATGAAAAGTCAGACAGGAATCATCATTAATTAAGATCATTCTGCATATTTCATGTAAAATTATACTATTGAAAACTATATGAACACAATATTTCTTTCACTTTTTGCCTTAGCAAGTCTAGCTACTGTTATTGCTGCCTGAAGGTCTTACAGTGCTTTAGATAGAGCATGAAAAGTTATGTGATTTATGCTATAGAAAGAAATGAGATTGGTCCAAATAGTTCATTACCAATCTTGAATTTATTTCTGTGACTTAACCTCTGATTTTCTCTTCATAGTTCAGACAGCTAATTAGTTTCATGTTAATTGATCTTTATCTGTACACAAATACATATATAGATAGGCATGCATACATATATATGTAGGCATACATACATATATCAATACATATATATTAATATTTATGTTGTTACATGTTCATAGTTTTTATGAGTCTTATAAATTCTCATTAAAATTGATCAATTCTATCAGTTTTCTCACAAGTGATTTTTAAAATTTTATAAAACAGAAGTCTTGACTAGGTATGACTGGCTCACACTTGTAATCCCAGCTACTCAGGAGGCAGAGACCAAGAGGATGGCAGTTCAAAGTCAACCCAGACCTTATCTCAAAAATACCTAACACAAAAAAAAGGGGTGGTGGAGTGGCTCAAGTGGTAAAGCCCCTGCCTGGCAAGCATGAGGCCCTGAGTTCAAACCCCAGTACCACCTAAATAAATAAATAAATAAATAAACATTGACAACCCCCCCATACACACAAATCTTCCCAAGTTTGAATACTTGAATTCATAGGTATTTTTGTGTGCGTTTACACAACACTAGCACTTCTGTTACGAAAGACTGGAGGAGTCTGAGAGGTGTACAGGTCAGAAAGTTTAATTAGAGTTGCTTTGTTATTCTTTGTTCCTCATATTAATTGGTCTTATCCAAGGCTTAAGAAATTTTGCATATCTTCTCTTTCTTGTAGAATTACTCACAAAACATTTCTTATTGCAAAATGTCATCATACTAGTTGTCATTTGGGGGAAACAGATAATGAAGGATAATTTATGTTAGATAATTTATTCCTATTTTATTATATCTCTAGGTTTTTACAAACAGTTCAAGAGTATTTTCTATCAGGTTTAGTCATAGCTCAGTGGTGAACCTCTTGCCTAATATGTGCAAGAGCCTGTGTTTTACCCTCAGCATTGCAAAAAAACAATGAAAAAGGTAAAGTAAATAAAATAATACAAATTCCAACAGCATAGGAAGACACAATTTTACCCTGAAATTATTTTACTTAATAAACTGGAGATCTAAATACATAACAGACTTTTGTGGCTATTACTTGTTCTACTTAATTAATGAAATTGGAACTTAGAAAAATAAATAGCTGCTATTTAACTTTTCTGTCTATATTTCCCAGGAAAATAGATGTGAAAGCATGACTCTGGTTAATTTTAAGAGAATATAATATTTTGAGTAACACCAATGGGATTTTACCATGGAATGTAAATGATAAAATGTTTCACAAGATGATTATTTTATCAAGCTATCAGATACAATTTCTCTTGTTCTGTTATGATCTTATTGGAGTGCAGTGTGTTTTTCCACCTTTGAATCTTTTATATTATACTTATCTTTGGACATTGAAAACTAAATATGGAACACAATTTCAACTTTTTTGTTAGCATTAAGAGAGGAAAGAATTTACTCTTCATACTTGAAAGCTAAGATAAAAGATAAAGGATATTGATATTTATTAGTCTTCTTTGCCTTTTTTTTTCTGTCACTTATTTCCAGACTTCTGAAGAAAATGGATTTATGTGTTGTCTGGCAGAATTTTATGGGATAGAAATGGCCTAACAGTCTTGCTGATATCACTCTCTTCCACAAATTATTTTGAGTCCCTAGATATTGTGAGGCCGTATTTTATGTATTTACTGCACGAAGGGAATGAGTTTGAGATAGACTTGTGTATGTAGTACTAGGACAAGTGAAACATGAAGGTTGAGAGATAAAGTAGAGAGAAAACATTCAATTGATAGTTTGACTAGAAGAATAGTTCTATTAAATGAGATGGGAAACATAAGGAGATGCAGTTTTTTCTGGAGAAATTCTATTTCCAAATTTCTGAAAAGAGCTAGAAATACCAAATAAAGACTACAAAGATGGATTTTCATTATCATATTCTTTGAAAATATCTACCAACCAGACAAAACAGATGATCTTTCCATGTTATGTATGTTCTCAAGATATTCACCTCTCAATATGTCTCTCTCCCTCTCTCTCTCTCTCTCTCACACACACAAGTTCTTCTCATTGACAACCCAATGCAAACTTAGTAGCATCACAATCTTGACTCTTGAAATAGCTTTATAATCTCAGAAATGAATATAGTTAAACATTTGGTGTGAGAAGAGAGTGTAATCAAAATCCCAAATATAAAATATAGAAGAGGCAAAATTTAGAACAGAGAGATTTAATCACTCTATTCCCACTTAAGACTCTATAGCAGAAAACCCAAAGGATCTCTATGCTCATCACTAGAATTCACACTGAGGATTTCATCATTGTCAATGTAAAGATTGATAGTGTTTCACTCCCGAAAGAACACCAACGATTCCCAGCAAATGTGTATCCAATCTACTCTTGCCCAGTAATTTGGTCATGCTGATTATAGGGTGATGAATAATCCACTATGTAAATATTTGTTTGCATTTTCTGATACAACTCCTTGAAAAATACCTTGCAGAATAAAAAGTATTCAATCTGAAATTCATTGATTCAATCTGAAAGTCATTGGAATTTCATGTTTCCTTCTTAATACCTTAGAAGACGTATTGCCACCTCTTGATCCACAAATGAAACTAATGAATTTTATTTCAAATATCTAGCACAACTGAACTTGTATTTGCAGCTTTTAATATTACTGTACAGGTCTGACTATAACATACTGTCTATTAACTGTTAACTAGTTAGTGTCTAGAGTGGTTGCTATGTTTAATGTAGCAAACTTGGTCAATTTATTTATTTAAACCTGCTGTTACTGCCTTCTTTAGAATATTGTTGGTTAATGCAAAAGTATAAATAGAGCTTTCTTTGTAAGTACAGATTGCTTCACTTTGGAAAAAAATGCAATCAGAAATGTACAAAATATATTCACTTTATAAAAATTATTAAACTTTGTTTTAGTTTTTCATGTTACAATAAGATGAACCTTTTCATTTTAAGACATGTTAATTATTAGATTGCATACTTTCTTCCAATGATTAGCAAGCTAAGAAGTATATATTCTTAATTCCTTTCTCAAAACGTTGATTGAAACTATGTGTACTCCAACAGGGGAAGATTTAGTAGAATTTCATATAAACAAAGCTTATACAAGAAATTTTAGAAAAATGATATTTTGCATTTGTGAATAAATGAAAATTCTGCTCTCTTTGTTGTTCTTATTAATTCCACAAAATAACATGCTTATATGCTAAAGTAATTATTGACGGTTTCTTATCATTAAATAATTACATTTGCATTTATTTAATTGTTTGTTATGAAAGTTATTTGGACTTTTAAATAATTTTCTTTTTCTTTCTTTTCTCTCCCCAGAAAATGAATCCAATCTTTTAAATTTCCTCTTCTCAATTTTAATCTTTGGTTGCTTAATACTGAAGCAATCATGGTGAACCTGAGGAACGCGGTGCATTCGTTCCTGTAAGAACGTGATTACTTCTTCTTTTAATAAAATGACTTTTATAGTTGCTTGCTCGAAGATGTTAAAATGCTTCTATATGATTAAGCAGCTATATGGCTCAATCTGTCTAAAAGATTAATATGGGTGTTTCCTATTTAAAGACAGTAAGAGGAAAAATGATAAGTTGGACTCTAAACATTGTAACTCCTGTACTCAAATAATTCCAGTTTTCATGGTAGCTCGTGGAGAGTGAAACTTAGAAATTTTCTCTCCTTTTCCTTCCTGCATGAACTGAGCAGTTAAGAGAAGGAAATGACCGAGTATGATAGTACACGTGTACCTGTAATCCCAGTACACAGGAAGCTGAGGAAGGAGGATCATGAGTTTGAGGCCATCCTGGCCTCTGAACCAAAACACTTTCTCAAAAAAATGTGTGAGACAGAGAGAGAGAAAGAGAGAGTCTTTATAAACCTCTGGTTTTATGAAGAATGGTAGAAGTTGCAAAAGAAAATGTCAGAAGTTAGGGGCAAAGAGGTTGGGGATCCAAGTGGAAAGAGAAAAACAGTGTCATCCTGAGAAGTCTTGATATAATGACCTAGCATTTGAATCAATAGAATGCAGTGCAAAGGTGTAAGTAAAGAATTAGATTCAAGAAGCACTTTGGGTGGGTGGAGCGGCTCAATTGGTAGATTACCTGCCTAGCAAACATGAGGCCCTGAGTTCAAACCCCAGCACTGCCAAAAAAAAAATAAACAAACAAACAAATAAACAAAATAAACACTTGTAAATTTGATCTAATACAAACTGACTCTGAGGCAATGCAAAAGGAGATCCACAGCCGTGTAAACTCTGATCAGCACAGTTGAGAAGCCCTGAATCTCCGGGCTGCTACATAGTTTCTCCTGGGATATCTGTAAAAGTGCTCACCCAGGTAACAGTTCAAAGCATAGTGCAGTGTGGTTTCTCTGCAATATGTCCACTGTAGCCCACCTTGTAATGCGATAGTTTCAAGTATGTACCATTCCAAGAGAACTAGAGCTGACAATAGAGAAAGAAAAGGGTGAAGAACAGTGAGTGAGAAAGAAGGAAAAAGAACAGTCAAGTATGGAGAATTCAAAGGACAAATGATCTACTCCATGAGACTATGCCAACTTAGTATTTAGTCTTTGGCCCAAAGTGTAGGGCTGATTTAAAGGGCAACAGGTGCTGGGCACTGGTGGCTCATGCCTGTAATCTTAACTGCTTAAGAGGCTGAGATTGGGGGGATCTCATTTTGAGGTCAGTCAAGGCAAATAATTCACTAGACCCCCATTTCCAAAGTAACCAGAGCAAAATGGACTGGAGGTGTGTCTCAAGTGGTAGAGAGCTTGCTTTACAAGTGCAAAGCTGTGAGTTCAAACCCCAGTCCTCCCAATAAATAAATAAAATGGCCAACAAGTCAGTCTACTATGAAATTGGGGATTTATATGCAAATTTTTCTGTTTTGTTGAAACAAGAGACTATTCATCTCCTCTATCAATGCCCATTGTCACATGTTATGCAAAAGCTCAGTAGATTTAATATCCATTCAGCTGTTTAAATGATCATTTTATCTACTGAACAGATAAAATTATATTTTCATTAAAAGTTTAGTAACTGACTAAATTAATTGCATCATTCAGAAAGAAATTATTTTTATGTGCATATTTCATAAGCTTTCTGTGGGCTTAATAATAATTAATGCAAATTTTAAGAGCAAAACCTGTTATTCTTTCTCTGTAAAAAGGCTTTGTATATTCCACAGAGTACATGCTAAAATAAGGTTTGATTATAATACAGTCAATTCTTTATTTTATCTCACCCAAGTTTGAATGGCCATAATCAAGGGTAATAACAACAACAAATGCTGGTGATGATATGGTGAAACAGGAACCCTTATACACTGCTGGTGGGAATGCAAATTAGTACAACCACTATGGAAGGCAGTATAGAGAGTCCTCAAAAAACTAGAGATAGAACTGCCATCCAGTGATACCACTCCTAGGCATCTGCCCAAAGAAACATAAGACAGGATACAGTAGAGACACCTGTACACCAATGTTCATCACAGCACTATTCAAAATAGCCAAGCTCTGTAAACAACCCAGGTGCTCTATAGCTGATGAATGGATCAAGAAATTGTGGTATATATATACAATGGAGTATTGCTCAGCCATAGGGAATAATGACATGTGGTTTGAAGGTAAATGGATGCAATAGGAGGACATCATGTTAAGTGAAGTTAGCCAGGATCAGAAAGACAAAAGCCACATGTTTTCTCTCATATGTAGAAGATAGATCCAAAGATAAACATGTACACAAAAACAGGCATGATCATGTACAAACTCAGATGTAGATCATGTTTATAGTAGTGGAACTATTTTATGGAACTCGGAGAAAGAAAGAAAGGAAAAGAGAATGATAGAGCATCAGTAACATAAGATGAGAAGGTAGAGGATATAAGGATGTATATTGAAAGCTGTTGAAACATGGGGGGTGGGAGGTAAAGGGGTAAGGGAGAGTAGTGGAAGGGGTTGAATGGGGCAAAGTAAAACACATCCACAGTGGGCATATATTAAGACAACCCTTTGAACATCAACCTAAATATTAATAACCAAAACCAGGACTGTAAAATAGGTACAGTGGGGGGGGGGGTACTACTAATGGGAGAAGGGAGGGTAAAGGAAGGAGATTAAGGGAGGGTGAAGGATAGGAGATTACCTATGTGAAAAAGAACTAAGAAATCTCTTATGATTGCTGTAGGTGGAGTGGGGAGGAGGTTGAGGGGGAGAGATGATGGGGGCAATGTAACTAATGTACAATATAAGTTTAATCAGAATTGTCTCTATGAATCTTCCCTGTATAATGAATATATCCTAATAAAAATTTATTTTAAAAAACCCAAGTTATTCTTGCTCTATAAAAAGGCTTTATATATTCCACTGAATACATGCTAAATTTAGATTTGATTATAATACAGTTAATTTTTTATTGCAAAACTATAAAATAGGATTAAATTACAACAAAAACCATAAAACATTTCCCATAAATGGTGGTCAAAAAGACTTTATTAAGTTAAATTTAATTGAAACCAGGAAACAAGGTAATATTCTTTTAAAATTTATCCCAGCATCACAACTTTATTTTGTAATTCACAACAGATGTATTTAGATTCCACAAGACACTGCAGTCATTCAGTGTTTGTCTTGTGGACTCTTGTAGAAAATAAAAATATTTTGACCAGTGGATAGGCATGATAACTACTTGAAGTGTTTTTCAACCCAAATTTTTTTTTCTTTTATTATTCATATGTGCATACAAGGCTTGGTTCATTTCTCCTCCCTGCCCCCACCCCCTCCCTTACCACCCACTCCACCCCCTCCCGCTCCCCCCCCCTCAATACCCAGCAGAAACTATTTTGCCCTTATCTCTAATTTTGTTGTAGAGAGAGTATAAGCAATAATAGGAAGGAACAAGGGGTTTTGCTGGTTGAGATAAGGATAGCTATACAGGGCATTGACTCACATTGATTTCCTGTGCGTGGCTGTTACCTTCTAGGTTAATTCTTTTTGATCTAACCTTTTCTCTAGTTCCTGGTCCCCTTTTCCTATTGGCCTCAGTTGCTTTAAGGTATCTGCTTTAGTTTCTCTGCATTAAGGGCAACAAATGCTAGCTAGTTTTTTAGGTGTCTTACCTATCCTCACCCCTCCCTTGTGTGCTCTCGCTTTTATCATGTGCTCATAGTCCAATCCCCTTGTTGTGTTTGCCCTTGATCTAATGTCCACATATGAGGGAGAACATACGATTTTTGGTCTTTTGGGCCAGGCTAACCTCACTCAGAATGATGTTCTCCAATTCCATCCATTTACCAGCGAATGATAACATTTCGTTCTTCTTCATGGCTGCATAAAATTCCATTGTGTATAGATACCACATTTTCTTAATCCATTCGTCAGTGCTGGGGCATCTTGGCTGTTTCCATAACTTGGCTATTGTGAATAGTGCCGCAATAAACATGGATGTGCAGGTGCCTCTGGAGTAACAGTCTTTTGGGTATATCCCCAAGAGTGGTATTGCTGGATCAAATGGTAGATCGATGTCCAGCTTTTTAAGTAGCCTCCAAATTTTTTTCCAGAGTGGTTGTACTAGTCTACATTCCCACCAACAGTGTAAGAGGGTTCCTTTTTCCCCGCATCCTCGCCAACACCTGTTGTTGGTGGTGTTGCTGATGATGGCTATTCTAACAGGGGTGAGGTGGAATCTTAGTGTGGTTTTAATTTGCATTTCCTTTATTGCTAGAGATGGTGAGCATTTTTTCATGTGTTTTCTGGCCATTTGAATTTCTTCTTTTGAGAAAGTTCTGTTTAGTTCACATGCCCATTTCTTTATTGGTTCATTAGTTTTGGGAGAATTTAGTTTTTTAAGTTCCCTGTATATTCTGGTTATCAGTCCTTTGTCTGATGTATAATTGGCAAATATTTTCTCCCACTTTGTGGGTGTTCTCTTCAGTTTAGAGACCATTTCTTTTGATGAACAGAAGCTTTTTAGTTTTATGAGGTCCCATTTATCTATGCTATCTCTTAGTTGCTGTGCTGCTGGGGTTTCATTGAGAAAGTTCTTACCTATACCTACTAACTCCAGAGTATTTCCTACTCTTTCTTGTATCAACTTAAGAGTTTGGGGTATGATATTAAGATCCTTGATCCATTTTGAGTTAATCTTGGTATAGGGTGATATACATGTATCTAGTTTCAGTTTTTTGCAGACTGCTAACCAGTTTTCCCAGCAGTTTTTGTTGAAGAGGCTGCTATTTCTCCATCGTATATTTTTAGCTCCTTTGTCAAAGATAAGTTGCTCATAGTTGTGTGGCTTCATATCTGGATCCTCTATTCTGTTCCACTGGTCTTCATGTCTGTTTTTGTGCCAGTACCATGCTGTTTTTATTGTTATTGCTTTGTAATATAGTTTGAAGTCAGGTATTGTGATACCTCCTGCATTGTTCTTTTGACTGAGTATTGCCTTGGCTATTCGTGGCCTCTTGTGTTTCCATATAAATTTAACAGTAGATTTTTCAATCTCTTTAATGAATGTCATTGGAATTTTGATGGGAATTGCATTAAACATGTAGATTACTTTGGGGAGTATCGACATTTTTACTATGTTGATTCTACCAATCCATGAGCATGGGAGATCTCTCCACTTTCTATAGTCTTCCTCAATCTCTTTCTTCAGAAGTGTATAGTTTTCCTTGTAGAGGTCTTTCACATCTTTTGTTAGGTTTACACCTAGGTATTTGATTTTTTTTGAGGCTATTGTAAATGGAATTGTTTTCATACATTCTTTTTCAGTTTGCTCATTGTTAGTGTATAGAAATGCTAATGATTTTTCTATGTTGATTTTATATCCTGCTACCTTGCTATAGCTATTGATGATGTCTAGAAGCTTCTGAGTAGAGTTTTTTGGGTCTTTAAGGTATAGGATCATGTCGTCTGCAAATAGGGATATTTTGACAGTTTCTTTACCTATTTGTATTCCTTTTATTCCTTCTTCTTGCCTAATTGCTCTGGCTAGGAATTCCAGTACTATGTTGAATAGGAGTGGAGATAGTGGGCATCCTTGTCTGGTTCCTGATTTTAGAGGGAATGGTTTTAATTTTTCTCCGTTAAGTACAATGCTGGCTGTAGGTTTGTCATATATAGCTTTTATAATGTTGAGGAACTTTCCTTCTATTCCTAGTTTTCTTAGAGGTTTTATCATGAAATGATGTTGGATCTTATCAAAGGCTTTTTCTGCATCTATTGAGATGATCAAGTGGTTTTTGTCTTTGCTTCTGTTAATGTGGTTTATTACGTTTATTGATTTTCGTATGTTGAACCACCCCTGCATCCCTGGGATGAAGCCTACCTGGTCGTGGTGAATAATCTTTTTGATGTGTTGCTGAATTCGTTTTGCCATTATTTGTTGAGGATTTTTGCATCAATGTTCATTAAGGAGATTGGCCTATAGTTCTCCTTTTGGAGGTGTCTTTGCCTGGTTTTGGGATAAGTGTAATACTGGCTTCATAAAATGTGTTTGGCAGTTTTCCTTCCCTTTCTATTTCATGGAACAGTTTAAGGAGGGTTGGTATCAGTTCTTCTTTAAAGGTCTGATAGAATTCAGCAGAGAATCCATCAGGTCCTGGACTTTTCTTTTTGGGGAGACTCTTGATTGCTGCTTCAATTTCATTTTGTGTTATAGGTCTATTCAGGTAATTAATTTCCTCTTGGTTCAGTTTTGGATGATCATATGTATCTAGAAATCTGTCCATTTCTTTTAGATTTTCAAATTTATTTGAATATAGGTTCTCAAAGTAGTCTCTGATGATTTCCTGGACTTCCATGGTGTTTGTTGTTATCTCCCCTTTTGCATTCCTAATTCTACTAATTTGGGTTTTTTCTCTCCTCATTTTAGTCAGGTTTGCCAGGGGTCTATCGATCTTGTTTATTTTTTCAAAGAACCAACTTTTTGTTTCATTAATTCTTTGTATGGTTTTTTTGGTTTCTATTTCGTTGATTTCAGCTCTTATTTTTATTATTTCTCTCCTTCTATTTGTTTTGGGATTTGCTTGTTCTTGTTTTTTCTAGGAGTTTGAGATGTATCATTAGGTCATTGATTTGGGATCTTTCAATCTTTTTAATATATGCACTCATGGCTATAAACTTTCCTCTCAAGACTGCCTTAGCTGTGTCCCATAGGTTCCGGTAGGTTGTGTTTTCATTTTCATTGACTTCTAGGAACTTTTTAATTTCCTCTTTTATTGCATCGATGATCCATTCTTCATTAAGTAATGAGTTATTTAGTTTCCAGCTGTTTGCATGTTTTTTGTCTTTACTTTTGTTGTTGAGTTCTACTTTTACTGCATTGTGATCAGATAGAATGCATGGTATAATTTCTATTTTCTTATATTTGCTGAGGCTTGCTTTGTGCCCTAGGATATGATCTATTTTGGAGAAGGTTCCATGGGCTGCTGAGAAGAATGTATACTGTGTAGAGGTTGGATGAAATGTTCTGTAGACATCTACTAGGTCCACTTGATCTATTGCATATTTTAGATCTTGGATTTCTTTATTGAGTTTTTGTTTGGATGACCTATCTATTGATGATAATGGAGTGTTAAAGTCTCCCACAGCCACTGTGTTGGCGTTTATATATGCTTTTAGGTCTTTCAGGGTATGTTTGATGAAATTGGGTGCGTTGACATTGGGTGCATACAGATTGATGATTATTATTTCCTTTTGGTCTATTTCCCCTTTTATTAGTATGGAATGTCCTTCTTTATCTCGTTTGATCAATGTAGGTTTGAAGTCTACTTTGTCAGAGATAAGTATTGCTACTCCTGCTTGTTTTCGGGGGCCATTGGCATCCTAAGCATATGCTTATTTCTGTCGGTGAGATGAGTCTCCTGTAAGCAACAAATTGTTGGATCTTCTTTTTTAATCCATTTTGTCAAACGGTGTCTTTTGATGGATGAATTAAGTCCATTAACATTAAGCGTTAGTACTGATAGGTATGTGGTGATTCCTGCCATTTAGTTATCTTAGTTGTTTGAAGGTTTGATTGTGTGTACCTAACTTGATGTTACTCTCTACTGTCTTGCTTTTTCTTATCCTGTGGTTTGGTGCTGCCTGCCTTGTCATGGTTAAGTTGGGTGTCACTTTCTGTGTGCAGGATCCCTTGCAGAATCTTTTGTAATGGTGGTTTTGTGGTCACATATTGTTTTAGTTTCTGCTTATCATGGAAGACTTTTATTGCTCCATCTATTTTGAATGATAGCTTTGCTGGGTAGAGTATCCTGGGGTTGAAGTTATTTTCATTCAGTGCCCGGAAGATCTCACCCCACGCTCTTCTTGCTTTTAATGTTTCTGTTGAGAAGTCTGCTGTGATTTTGATGGGTTTACCTTTGTATGTTACTTGTTTTTTCTCTCTTACAGCCTTCAATATTCTTTCCTTAGTTTCTGAACTTGTTGTTTTAATGATGATATGTCGTGGAGTAGTTCTATTTTGATCTGGTCTGTTTGGTGTCCTGGAGGCCTCTTGCATGTGTATGGGAATATCTTTCTCTAGATTTGGGAAATTTTCCGTTATTATTTTGTTGAATATATTACGCATTCCCTTCGCTTGCACCTCTTCTCCTTCTTCGATGCCCATGATTCTCAAGTTTGGTCTTTTGATGGAGTCGGTGAGTTCTTGCATTTTCTTTTCACAGGTCTTGAGTTGTTTAATTAATAGTTCTTCAGTTTTTCCTTTAATTACCATTTCATCTTCAAGTTCTGAGATTCTGTCTTCTGTTTGTTCTATTCTGCTGGATTGGCCTTCCGTTTTGTTTTGCAGTTCTGTTTCGTTCTTTTTTCTGAGGTTTTCCATATCCTGGCAGTTTTCTTCTTTATTGTTGTCTATTTTTGTCCTGAGTTCATTTATCCATTTATTCATTGTGTTCTCTCTTTCACTTTGGTGTTTATACAGTGCTTCTATGGTTTCCTTTATTTCTTCTTTTGCTTTTTCAAATTCTCTATTTTTATTGTCTTGGAATTTCTTGAGTGTCTCCTGTACATTTTGGTTGACCCTATCCAGTATCATCTCTATAAAATTCTCATTGAGTACTTGTAGTATGTCTTCTTTTAAATTATTCTTGTGGGCTTCATTGGGTCCTTTGGCATAGTTTGTCTTCATTTTGTTGGAGTCTGGATCTGAGTTTCTGTTCTCTTCATTCCCCTCTGCTTCCTGTACTAATTTTTTGCTGTGGGGAAACTGGTTTCCCTGTTTTTTCTGTCTTCCTGTCATTGTCCTTGGTGTTGTTACTGTCCCTGTACTGTGTGTAATTAAGTATTTTCTAGCTTGTAATAATAACAATGGTAATATTGAGAATGGAAGAGTGAGCTGAGATGGAAAGCAAGAAGTTAAAGAAAAGGGGAAAACAAATATACAGACAAGAGGGAGAAAGCAGAACAAGGTATCAGACAAGAGAGGTTCAAAGGTATAAACAGGGAGTGTTAGTGTACTAATCGACAGTAAGCTGAACTGACAATAGAGAGACAGAGAGAGGATTGAAAATCAAAGATAAAAAAAATAAAAAATAAGTATATGAAAGTAATATCTATATATAAAAATGAATTAAAATAAAATGGAAAATAGAAAATTAAAAAAAAAAACAAAAAAACTTCCAAGTTTATATGCAATGCAATTTCAGTCTTAATAATTTGGATGTCCGTCTCAATCTCCAGTCCTGGAGTTGGTGCCTCAGATGTTGTTCTGTAGTTGTCTCATCAAAGGGGATGCATAAAGTAGAACAAAACTACACTCACACACACACAGAAGAAAAAAAAAAAGCCCCACCAAGTGTCCCCAGTTCAAATGCAATACAGTTTCAGTAAGTTTTTCGGCTTGCAGGTGTAATTCGGTTGTTCTCTCATCAAAGGTAGGGAGAAAAAGAAAAAAAAAGCGTCTGGAGGCAGTTCTGAGAGTGGTATCTGCAACTGTGGCTTGCCTGCCTGCTGCTCTCAGCCTGTAGCTGGCGGCATTATTTATGCAGATCTCTGGGGTGAGCTAGCACTCATCTGGTTCCACAGGCTTTGTTTGCTCAGAGTTCTCCTGTGCGGGAGCCTCTGCTACAGGCTTTCCCCTTTCCAAGCACTGGGAAAGGTGACACTGCCCCGCATTGTCAGGCCTGCGTGTTTATTTACAGTTCACGTGGGAAGTGGGTCTTCCCTCCTCTCACAAGCGTCCCCGCTCCTGGTTGCTGGGCGCGCCCCGCTCCCACCAGAGCCTCTCCGACCCGCCCGGCTCATTTATTTACAGTCCCGGGAAGGATTCCCTTCCCCAATCTTCAGCGCTCAGGGCGCCCCACCCTCTTTCCAGCGTGTCTTAACTGTTCTTATTGCTTAGTACTCAGTTTCTCTTTTTTTCCCGGGTGGAGGTCAGTCTGTCCAGGGGGCTATGCTGCTCTGGCCCAGGCTTGTCTGTGGGGCTACCGTGGTACCGCGAAGCTCACCTGGTCCGCGTCTTCCCAAGCCGTATGGGTGCCGGCCACTGGCAGCCCCAGGGGCCCTCTTCGGTTCTCCATTTAACGTGAAGTGGAGATTCTCTGCGCCGGCTGGAGATGTGGAGGGGTCAAAGTTATGCCTTTTCTCGGTGATTATACCTGCAAAGTGTGTCTCCAGCGTCTCTCCAAGATTTCACTATAGGAGGCTCGCTTTCTGCTTCCTACCTCTAGCCGCCATCTTGGAATTCCCCCTCTACCCAAATTTTAAGATACTCAAATTATAAAATTTATAATTGGGCATACTTATTTCATTTTTATTATGTACAATTTTACCCTGCATTCATCAACCATTTTTAGAGATATATGAAAGGATTTACATGTTTTTATAATTTACTTAGAAAATTTGCAATTGGACTGCATATTTTTCTATTCCTTATTCACTATGCTTAAGGATAAATACATTTGTGGTTCTGCAGCTAATAATCAAAGATATGGCATATTATTTGAGCATAAAGTCATGTTGGACTAATTGACATTGTTATCAACTAATATAAATGAAAAAAAAAATTTTAATGCAGCAGGACAAGCCTTTCATTAACGAAGCCAAAGTAGACCTTGGAAGAATGTGTAAATTTAAAATTACTGTCAGAAAGGGCTGAGAGTGTAGCTCAGTGGTACTTGCTTACCATTCACTAGGCCCTGAGCTTGATCCCCAGCACCAAAATGAAATGAAATAAAATAAAATAACTGAGCCCAGTTCTGCATAGATAACAATGGTCTTGAAATAAAATAAGGGTTTAAATTTTTGGCAAATTTTGAAATACACGAGCTTGTATACAGCAACCATAAAATACGCTTAACTTTGAGGGTAGGCTGGGGGTAGAGTGCCAGTTTAGCTGATGCAAAGCCATAGGTTCAATTTTCAACACCAAAAAAATAAAGAACAAATATTGAAGAAAAAAGATATACTTTAAAATTTACTGAGGTCTTATTATGACACAGGTACTATTTTTAGGACTTTATATAAATTATACCATTTAATTTTCACAGCAACCATGTTGTAGCGATCATGCCTGTACTCTATATGATGAGGAAATTGATATTTTGATAGTTTAAGTGACTGGTCAAAGAAACATAGAGGTCATAAGGCCAGGGCATTGACCACATGCCAAATATAGTGGAAAAGTAATCAAAGCTTAGAGTAAATAACTTGCTTCTATTTAATTGGTCCTTCATTTCAATTATTTCTATTAATCACAGATTAATTATGTAACAGATGTCTTTAAGAGATATAGTCTCACTATAAGTGACCTCAAACTCCTGGGCTCAAAGCAATCCTTCTGCCTCAACCTTCTAAGTAGCTGGGAATACAGGCCACTATGCCTGGTTTGATACAGGTTTTCGAATCATTCATTATTTTTGCATATTTTTTATGTTCTAGGAAGATAATACATTTCAAAGAATTTGCTGATTCCTTCTCATTATGTGATAAAAGTTATTGTGTTTCCCTCTATCTTTCATATTGTTTGGAATATCACATAGCTTTGATTAATGAATTTACTTTAAATCCCTGAAGTGTTAGTTTTCTATCCATTATAGAATGATATTGTCAAAAATATTTTCATAATGTCTTCATTGTCTTTAAAAACATAGAAGCAGGGCTGGAAGCAAGGTTCAAGTGGTAGAGTGCCTGCCTAGAAAATTCAAACCCCATTAACTACTAACAAATTATAATATTTTTACTTAAGTTTAAATCATGCTAATATCTTTTCAGGCTAAGTATTCCAGTTTTGGTTCAAAAAGTACCATGTGTGTAATATTATGGATGTGATATGATTATGGTAATCATAATCATCAAGTTTTACTAACTTAAATTCCTTTGATAATGTCAATGATCAATGAATCAATCAAATCATATGTATATCTTCTCTTTATAGGGGTAAAATTTTCAGTTCAAAAAACAAGTGAATGAAACAATGAGATAAAAACAATTACATGGAGAATTTATAGACACTGGATGTTAATGTCATGTGTTCCAATTTTCCAACTCCAGAAAAAAATCTTCCAACCATCTTACATAGAAATTGCTTAGCATTATTTAGCATACAAAATTATATTGTGCCAGCAGAGGCAATTTTCTCCCCATAAGTAATATCATGGTTTAACAACCATTACATGTAGGAAAGGTATTCTCATATTACTGTTCAATACTCGTTAAATCACTATTACTGCACGTGGAATAATTTTAAAGCATCCATTCAAAGATAATATTCCTTGCTTTTAAGCAGGAAATATTGAACATGGTTTTCTGTCTTCTTTGTTTTCTGAAGGAAATGAATGTGTTTTAATTAGCCACTTTAAGAACTTTCACTTTGACAGAACACTTATGTGTGTAACTTGAATAAGTCTCATATAACCATCAGAGGAAATTAATTTGGAATGTACAAAAGACAACCATGACCAACTCTCTTGCATTAGATTGCTACCTGGCCTGAAATTCCTACTAGTAGAATTTACTTATAGACAATATAAAATATACATTTTAAATGATTTAAGAGATTTAGTTCCTAGCTCATGTAAAGTAGCACTCCCACAGGTATTAATCATCACCACATGTATAGGACAGAAATGAGGAGAGTGGTAGATAGAAAGTTTATAGCACAAGGCAAGAAATTGAACAGCAACATAGAATATGTACTGTTGTCACAATCCTCTGTGCCTCTTTCAAACACTTTCATGAAGTGGATCTCATGACAACTTACTCTTTCTTAACCTTGCTGCAAAAGAAGGAAATCTTTAATTTTCTTGTCGGACCACTGGATTCCTTTATTCCCTTTTCAGCAATCTCAAAGGATATTTTGAAGAAGTTAATATTTTTAAAATATAAAGAATAAACCATTACAAAAAAATCAAATGGAGTACAAGTTTTAAAAACTACCCTTTGAAATCACTTAAACCCTAGTATGGATCCTGGCCCTGCTACTTTCTTGATTGTTTGACTTAAAAAGTTTCTTAACCTCTTTGGACTTTGGTTTTCCCATCTATATAATAGTAATCACTAGGTGGAAGTAATCTTTGGATAGAAAGAAATCTTGAGGTTTAGTTAGGAGAGTCAAAATGATGAGGACGAGGATGATTAATGACAATGGTGATCTTGGTAGTTGAAGGAGAAGCAATTGTTTCATTTATGAAATATATTGTGTGTAAGCAATATAATATATACCTAATCGATTTTTTTTCTCTTAATTTTCAGTGTGCACCTTATTGGCCTATTGGTTTGGCAATGTGATATTTCTGTGAGTCCAGTAGCTGCTATAGTAACTGACATTTTCAATACCTCCGATGGTGGACGCTTCAAATTCCCAGACGGGGTACAAAATTGGCCAGCACTTTCAATCGTCGTAATAATAATCATGACAATAGGTGGCAACATCCTTGTTATCATGGCAGTAAGCATGGAAAAGAAACTGCACAATGCCACCAATTACTTCTTAATGTCCCTAGCCATTGCTGATATGCTAGTGGGACTACTTGTCATGCCACTGTCTCTGCTTGCAATCCTTTATGGTAAGTACAATTGTATTCATTTTTCAATCTCAGATTATACCATAAAATTGTGTTAAGTATCATAGTAAAATGTTCACAAAGTTAATGATTTTACTCATTTGCAAAAATGAAAAAAAAACAAATTGTGTGATAGAAGAAATTGATTGGATATGTTTAAACTTATTAAGTAAAGTGGTAGCATCGTTTTCAAAGGCCAAAGCAGACATTTTATAACATATCAAAATTACGCACAGATGCTATATTCCTTAGTGTCATATGTAAATAATGAATGAATGTACAGAACGAGACAGAAATAGTTCCCATACCTGTATTCTAGATAGTACACATATAAGTATAATCTCTAATATAAGTATAATTATATAAGTGTAAGTATAATTATATAAGTATAATCTCTAATATAAAAAATAAAAACAGGCTCATCTTTTAAGTAATTTTGTGTGTGGGGGGGGGTGTGCTGGGAATTGAACCCAGGACCTCACGCATGCTAGAAAAGTGTTCTACCTATGGGCAACTCCCAAAGTCCTAAGTAATCTTATAATGTTCACAGACTGTGATTGGCACAAAGTAGGCACTCATAATAGTTATTCTTCTTCATGAAGTCTGTAATTCATGTTTTTACAAGGAGACGGGATAAAAATGAATTACTAAGTGTGTAAGTACAACTTCCCATCATTACCATAAAAAGTCAGGTATTGAGAGTTTCAATATATTGATTTTAGAGAGGTTTTGAATTTTTCTTTTGATTTTCTGCTATGTCTTTGTTCTGTCCATTTTAGCTAAGGTTTTGTTTTCATCTACTATTTATGATACTCAACCAAAATCAAATACAACTCTACAATCATTTTTTAATTTTTTTAAGTAATTTCTTTTTGATACAGAGTCTCACTGTGTTGGCAAGGCTGGCCTGGAACTCCTGGGCTCAAGGGATCTTCCTGCCTGAGCTTCCTGAGTAGCTGGGACTGTAGTTGTGTACCACCGTATCTAGTTCTTTATAAGTATCTTTGTTAGAAATTTAGCGAGCCCAGTTTGACGTTAATTGCTAATATGCTCATTGTATAAAAGAGTAAAATAGACTTCTATTCCCTGTAATGAATAATGGAATTATACTAGAAAGAATATTATTGAAAATATATCTAGTTCTCAAACTCTAAAAGAAGTTCAGGGGGTCTAGAAAATAATCCTTCATTAAACTTTAAAATTAGCCTTTCTGGGTGCTGGTGGCTCACACCTGTAATCCTAGCTACTCAGGAGGCAGAGATCAGGAGGATGGCGGTTCAAAGCCAGCCCAGGCAAATAGTTCCATGAGACTCTATCTCAAAAAAGCCATCACAAAAATAGGGCTGGTGGAGTGGCTCAAGGTGAAGGCCCTGAGTTCAAGCCCCAGTACTGTAAAAAAAAAAAAAATTAGCCTCTTCTAAATATTTAGAATATCCACTGATAATACATTGTCTATGAGTGTTTTATCAAGCGTTCTTAGAAAATATGCTTTTCTTATCTTCATTGAGTCTCACTGATGCATTTTCCTCAAAACATCAGTATTTTATCTGCTTAGTGTGCATTTTATCATTCTACAGCTCCAAAACTAAGTAAGAAATGATGTGAAGCTCTGATTTCCAAAATATAGTTTGTCCTTGTGGTGCCTGTTTCATTTTGCCAATTAATCCAAATCTCCTAACACATCTACCCTCCTCACAAAAGCAATAAAGAACAAGAGCAAATAAAATTCCACAATACCACCAAGTCTAGCGAAACTTCAAAGTCCAAATTTTCTTTAAGCACAAAAACAAGAAAGAAATGACCCTGAACTGACACTTAAGACTCCTACTGCATCTATTGTGTACAGGAAAGGCTGTCCAAGAAAAACTGCATGACAGATGCAAAAGGAAAGCTATTAGGAAGCCTAAGATTGATATAAAATCACTATAAGAAAAAAAAATCTACCTGCAAGTATGAAAATATTGAAAAGTTTTTCTCCAAAGTCAGACTTTAGGTAAGGAACTTAAAAGTGCATCAGTCTCAAGGAAGCAGTCTTGGAAAAGCAACTCTTTGTAGGTAGAAAAGATTACAAAGGGTAAAAATGACAACTTTTTAAAAAATGCACAGTAAAAGGAAAAAGAAGTAAGATGGGAAAATGAACCATCTTACAAGACAAAAATTGTCAACATATAAGGACATCTGAACCTACTTCTTCCTCCTATCATCCAAAAGCCCTACAAAAAAGAAACCACACTTTGATGTGTGGAAAGAAGAGGATATTTTAGAGTGTGAGATCTTGGAAACTACCCTCAACCTTCAGTCTTATTCAGAAAAGTTCAGAGATGCAACCAATTCTTATCTATACCAAAGTCCTATAAAAAGAAGTCAGACAATGATAATCAAAAGAAGATAGTTGATGAAAATTTCTACTAATAAAAATGATCAAACAGAAGAAAACTATAAGACATTTCAAGTTATATTAAATATCTAAAAACTAAAAACAATATTGGTTTTTCTATTAAAATTTGTAATAGGCCTGGGGAATTGCTCAAATTGTAAAATGCTTAAATAGCATGTGCAGCCTGGGTTCAATCCCATGTAACACACACACACACACACACACACACACATACACACACACACACACACACACACACACAGAAAAACAAGGAAAGAAAGGAGTTAAATAATCCCATAAAAAACTGGCAACCCAGAAAGTAATAGAGTTAATAAGGGAATATTCAGCTAAGGTTATTAAATATAATGTGAGTACAAAGTTAACCACTAGAACAAAAATATAAACCTTTCTATGTAGCAAAAGAAATATAATTACTAGAAGAGCTAAAATTAATCAACTACAGGAAGAAACATAAGAAAAAACATCATGCACTTATCTATTCTGTCATAATATAATAGGACAAAGTTGAAATCAACCATGTCTTTAATGGCAATGAACTTGAATAAACCTAACGCAGTATTAAAAAGAACAGATTTTTTTCAATTTGGCTTACAAAGAAAAACTCAAATATATTCCCTATGGAAAAGAAACCCTTGAAATATAGTAATTCATAGAGACTAAAAATAAAAGGATAGGCAAAAGTGTACCAAGAAAATGGTTTAAAAAAAATGAGTATAGGTCTGGGCATGGCTCAAGTGGTAGAATACCTGCCTAGCAAATGTGAGGCCCTGACTTCAAACCCCAGTATAGCCAAAAACTAATTTTTTAAAATAGACATTTTTATATTAATGTCTGACAAAATAAATTTCAAATGAAAAAATCAGTAAGAATGGAAAATGATGCTTATTAATGATAAAAGTCACAATTAACAGCAAACATATAGCAGTAAAGAATATCTATGTGCTTAATAGCATAGCATTAACCTTTATAAGCAAAACTCAAAAACATGAAATGACATATTTATGGATACCTTCAAATAACAGGGGATTTTAACCCATAGTACTCAGTACAACAAAGACTGGACAAAATAAATAAGGATATAGATCTTATGGTGTGTATTGAACTTTTCGTCCTTATCATAAGTGCACATGAAGCACTCACAAACATTAATAATATATTGGTTCACAAAGAAGATATTAAGGGGTTAAGGGAATATAATAGTTGGGGTGAACTTTTCCAAAGTATGCTGTAAGCATCTATAAAGTTAGCACAATGAAAGTCCCTTGTACTACATTAGAAAAGTAGAAATATTATAAAAGTACTTTCTGATAACAAAGCAATAATACTAGACAGTATTAATGAAAATGTTCTGACCATCTCATCTTAAAATTAGTAAAAATTTTAAACAACTCTCAGTAGAAAAAAGACATGCAAAAAATTTTATTTTTTTTAAAATATGATAGCATAATCACTTCATATCAAAATCTAAGACAATAATCAAGGTAAAATTCCTAGACATTTATTAGTGTCAAATTAAAATATACAAACAAGTTAAATTCCCAGCAACTAACTTTGGAGAACTACAAAATAAGTCAAAAGAAAGCACAAAGAAGACAAAATAGATAAATAAATAATAAGAGTAATTGAGTGGTTGGAGAATAGAATAGCAATATGTCTAATTAGTAAATCAGAATCTGTTTTTTAAAGGATATTTCAATAAAATGGAAAATATGTATCCAATTTAAACAAGGAAAAATGACAAAACATAAAGATAAAAAATAACATTATGAAAGGAAAGGGAAAATAACCATTAAAGCAAAATCAGTTTTTTAAATCATGAGATTACTTTGTGGATCCATAATATATCAATTAAAAACATAAAAAATAGATATATTCTGAAAAATTAGTCACTGGGGTGATTTTGTCATGGGAATGTCATAGAGTATGCTTACACAAACATAAGATTATTATTAAAATGTCACTAAGCAATATAATCTCATAGGTCCACACTCATGTATATGGTCTATCTTGACCAATACATTGTTTTGTACCACATGACTATATATTACAGAATATATATAATAGAGTACCATGAAACTATTCACAAGAATAAGGAAATTATTTGTTCACTAAAATTATGAATAGAATAGAATCAGAAGAACCTAACTCTATTTAAAATTAGTAATATAACCACACTGACATGGACAGTACCAAAATAAACAAAAAAGCCCATCTAACCCACACCATACTATATAAATTCAGTTAAAGATAAAGAAAACTATAAATAAATAAAGGAACTCTAAACAGTATGCTGATTTCATCAGTTGCATACAATAGAAATTATGAAACAATTTCTTTTGGCAGTGGTACAAGGGGTTGAACTCAAGGTCTTGCATTGCAAGGCAAGTGCTCTACTGCTTGAGTCACAACTCCATCCCTTTGACCTTTGTTATTTTCGTGATAAGAGTCTTGCTTTTTGCCCCAGGCCAACCTGGACCTCTGTCTTCTTATTTACACTTCCAGAATAACTGTGATGACAGGTGTGCGTCATGCAGAGGTTTTTCCATTGAGATGGGGTCTTGTGAAATTTTTTGCCTATCCTGTCCTAGAACCACTATCCTTCTGTTCTCAGCCTTCCAAATACTGAGAATTATAGGCATGAGCCACCAGCACCAGGCTTGAAAAAAAATTATTTTTGTATATTCTGTAATTGTAAGTACATGAGTGTACTAAAGATAAAAGAAGCCAGGATTCTCACTGTTGCATAAGGGAGTTAAAATTTGAAAAGGGAAAAGGAAATAATGACCATAAGGTGTTGGATTGATATTCATAACAGTATAAATTCATAGTGATGTCATATGGTAGACAGACAAATAAATTTATGTATGTATATATATATATGTATATTTAGATTATTTCCTAGTTCTGTCCACTAAGGGCCTATAGTTTATGTCACATGAGCCTCAATGATTACAAACAGGAACAGATGCTCCTTGGAGAAATGACCAATACAGGAAAATTTCACTATAAGGCTGGAACATCTTTTAAGCTGAAAACTAAAGAAATGCACATGAATCACATGAACATATAAAATAAGCAAACAAACAAAAACCAGCTCACCAGGGCCCCTATACTAACCAAATCTGTGAGTATCATGCATCATGGTTAATAAAAGAAAGTTTTGATGCCAACAAAAATTGAGTACACTCACTAAAGTCTATCTCTTCTATATTCAACAAATAACTCTGGAAAATATTCAAAAGCAACTACTTAAGATCTAAAAGAAAATCCTAATAGGGAGGAAAATAAAAATTTAGAGAAATAACCTATGTGGGAAAGAACTTTCCACCTTTTTTCTCCCTCTTTTTTCCAGCAGTTTTGCCCCAAGATAGGGAATAGCTAAAAATTGTAGACTAAACCAGGTTTTCTGGCCAGAGTAACTGACAAAGGGGACCTCTGTGGTCTCCCTAATATATGTTCGGAAATACCCCTTTTATTTCCATTTCTTTTGTCTCCTACCTTTGTCTGGAAGGAATACTCTAGTCAAAGAGCTGTGCTTTGGTAGTATGAGCAACAAAATTTTGTTGAAACCCTATTTTTGGCCATTTGAGCAAGAAAAGAGGTCGTTATTGGCAAGAAAGTATGGGAAGGGGTCCCATAGAGAATGCTGGAGAAAAGTTTCTTTAATTGTTTATATGAATCTGAACAGGTGCCAGTGTCAATCCTGAGCTACATAGAAATTAAATTTCTTTAAGCAACCATTTAAGTCTCAGACCATGCTTTAAATGGTATGTTCACAGGAAAGACCCAAAGCAATATGGTAAAGGTTATGAAAATAGATAAGACATTTAATTCACTTTCCACAGAGACAAGACTGAATTTTAAGTTTGAACATAACTAGGTTCATTGCCATCTAAAACAAGCAAGTAAACAAAATCAGCATTATCCAGAGAATTTTAACAGGAGCCAAAAATATAACACTCAAAGCATCCAGGATACAATCTAAAATTATTTGATATAAAAATATCCAGGAAATATGAAAAAATAGTAAAGGAAATGACTATCAATAGAAGCCAACCTTAAATTACTAAGATTTGGACTTATAAGGCAAACTTTTAAAGCAGCTAATATAACAATATTCTATGTAGTAATGAATAAAAATTAATGAATATGTGTAAATTCTCAATGGAAAAAGAGAATAAAGTATTTAAAACTGAAAATTTGTGATCTGGGTCTGCACCTCACCAGGACAGAGTTTCCCTAGCATGTGAAAGGCTCTGGGTTCAATCCCCAGCACTGCAAATCCATTTCAAAAATCTTTGCAGGAGAATATATGTATTCCCAGATAACTAACACAAGTAATAAGTGAGTTTAGCATGCTCTTTAGTATAAAGCTCATATACACAATTAAATTGTGTTTCTATATACTAACAGTGGAAATTTGGAAGACAAAATCAAAAACAATATACTATTTATAAGATCATTAAAAATCCAAATCTTAGGTGTAACCCTACCAAAATATGTGCAGGAGTTGACAAAATAAAGAAGACCCAAGTAAATTTAGAGACAGATCCTGGTTACGGATTGGAAAAAATTAATTTTAAGATGTCAATTCTCACAGAAATGATCTGTAGATCCAACACAGTTTCAATAAAAATCTTAGCACATTTTCGGGGGGTAAAATCAAGAGGGTAATTCTAAAATGTGTGTGAAAAGGCAAGGGAAGCAGAATAGCCAAAACAATTTTGAAAAAAAAAAAATTGGAAAAGTCATAACACTTAATTTTAGAGCTTACTGTCAAGCTACAGCATTCAAGAAGAATGGTAATGGATTGAAATAAAGGTTCTAGAAAATAACAAATGAAGATGTGTGACCTGAGTGCATTAGACCAGAGTGAACACAGTCCAGGAAGATGTCCAAAGATAGTGAAGCTGGCTAAATTTTAAAGAACAAACAAGGTTGCAGTGGAGTGTGAGTTATACATTAATGTAAGGACCTTAACAGTTACCATAATTTAAATTCTAACAAAAACCAAATTTATTAGCATGAAAGGTAAGGTTCATACAATCCACAATCATTTATTGAGCACCTACTGTACACCAAGCACACTTCTGGGAACAATGGCCAGTCTATAGAACAATTACAGCAGATTCTTGCTCACAAGCAGCTTACACATTTCTCAGGCTATGAGTTGCTCAAGGTCACACGATGAGACCAAAAGCCAGGTTGTATTCTAGAATGTCAAGAAGGTAAGTCTGCTTGTTTAAAACATCACTTCAAGT